>NC_134700.1:234822587-235122587 GCF_043290135.1 Rhipicephalus microplus
CCCTTTAAGCACTAACCACACGCATGAGTTATAACTCGTCAGCACGTGGTGCGCCCACGCCTCGCGTTTACACGTGACGCGCTGTAAACACGCACGTGTAGTCAGGGCTTTATTATCGGTAATAACGGCGCATTTGCTAGTTGATTGATTGATTTGTGGGGTTTAACGTCCCGAAACCACCATATGATTATGAGAGACGCCGTAAAGGTGGGCTCCGGAAACTTCGACCACCAGGGGTCATTTGCTAGTTGATAAAGATATATTATTCTAGCATGTAAACGTAACCACAGGGAACGGTTGACTAAGAACATTGGTCAAGGATAGTACTCAACACAATTTGAGTATGCGAATATTCGCAGATACCAAATATTTCTGAACTCGGCGTTGGAGGGGTATTGGAAACCGATTGTCGAATCTGTGTTCACTTCGTCACCCAAAGCTCCAGTATAGAGATGCAACTCTGAGCAAGTGTAAAGCTCACGGAGCCCTGATAGGATATTTTATTTTTGGCGGTGTTTATACATTGAGGTTAAGCTGCTTGTTAAAGTAAGCTGAGAAACTCCATCTATTATACGTATATTTATGCGCTTTTTTTTCATAAATTTAATCCTGTTGACTCGTTAGAATTGTTTGTTTAGAAAAAATGTTCGACGATTCAGAGTATGGTGTACTCTACTATGGGAAAGCATTAAGCAGTCCCGTGGCAAAATGTGCACTCTTAAAAAGGCAGCAACAAACATTCATGTGTTTATGAAAAGCGTTTATCAACTTAGAGTACTTGGCACTCTTCTATGAGATAGCATAAAGCCGTCCCGTGGGCCTCATACCTGATGAGGTTGCATCGACAAAAAAAAAAAAACTTATACAGTCGGTGTTTATGCACTGGTACGGTTCCTTCTTCAAAAAAAAAAAAATTGACACTGGTGCGTGGCGCGCGCTCAATTCTTTCTAAACGGGCCTTAGTTGTCCGCCTGAATGCGAAGCCACAATTAAGATGATTGTGTGATCAGCGTCTATCGTGCGTACGCGTGTCTTTTATAAGAACTGCAACGTGAATCTGCTCCGTTTGCTGCCTCGGAAACTGCACGAGCGCGGATTTCCGTATATACACGCACGGCAGAAAACATCTCCGATTCAAAGTATATAATCTACACGCACACGCACGCACGCACGAGTGCAATGGTCACTGTATGTATGCTCCCGGAAATGGAAATATACGTCGCTCTCTCCGTGCCAGCCTGTCGCATCGGGGAGAACCGTAAGCTTGCATCCACTTCTAAACGCCTTGTTGAAATTTACGTGCGCGTGACTCCTGAAAGCTCGCTTGCCAGGTTCGCTTCAGTTTGTTGCCCGAGTCTAATGGTATCTTCGAAGCAGCTTTTGTAGGTCCACGCACAGCTCGGTCTCTCTCGCTCTCCTTCGGCCCTCTAGATTTATATGCACTAAATTTTATCTCAGCTATGTGTCAACCCGAAGCTCTTTTTGCCGTGTGGTTGCCTAGCAACAGCGTGTCTGTATATATGTATACATCCCAGCATCGTTCATGACAAGGTGCCTAAATGTTTTTCCCAACCTGTAATCGTTAGTCATTCCTACATATAAGAAGGGAAAAAGGTAATTTTAGCCATTCCCACGACGTGAAAAGAGTATCGATAAGCAAAGCTTTAAGCGCACCAGTATACGTGATTGGCTAACGAGATCACGTGACGTGCCAAATCGGCGTGTAGATTCTAAGTGTGTGCGCTCACAAATTCCGAGTATTGTCATCGTCATCATCATTTCGCTTTATTTACTACTTTCATTCACTCATTCATTTCCCCCTTCAGGCGACGTATGTAATCTGACCTGCGTCACTACTACTACTACTACTACTACTACTACTACTACTACTACTACTACTACTACTACTACTACTACTACTATTACTACTACTACGACGACGACGACGACGACGGCAACGGTACATAGTAGATTACGGCTTCGCTGTAAAAGCAAAGTATGCGATGAACGCGGTGTTTATTTTCTAAAATATATTTACGCGCGCTGCTCGTAGATGGCGTCAAGATGGGCGAATATATATATATATATATATATATATATATATATATATATATATATATATATATATATATATATATATATATATATATATATATTGAAATAACTTGCAGATAGCACATAAGAAAAGGATAGTATTTACTAACGTTTCGGCCGTGGCACGGCCTTCGTCAGAGTAACTCTGACGAAGGCTTACTCTGACGAAGGCCGTGCCACGGCCGAAACGTTAGTAAATACTATCCTTTTCTTATGTGCTATCTGCAAGTTATTTCAATATAGAAAATACCCGGACCTGTCGTGCCTTCCCTTCAAGTTCTATATATATATATATATATATATATATATATATATATATATATATATATATATATATATATATATATATATATATATATATATATATATATATATATATATATATATATCGCCTAGATCGGGGCACCCTGATGAAAATGCGATGTGTACAGAAGGCTCCGCCGCAGATGCACTCGAGTAGCGGCTGCTGCGACCGAGCCATTTCTTTGCCGGCTTGTTATGGCCACAGGTGCAAGGAACACTGCTGTGCCCGCGGTCTTCGTTAACAGACTTTTGAGTCCACTTTTTCCGCGGCATGTCTCCACGCGAGGTTCCGCATCCGTTCGGCGAACTTTTCCCGAGACATGCAATGCAAGCGCGGGATCGAAACGGAACGAGTTCGGTGTCTGCCCGCAGTTTTTCTTTTTTTTTTGTACATGCGATTGGGCTCGAATTAGAACAAAGCCGGCGGTGATGGATGAAAGCGCGAACCGCTGCTCCTTTCTTCCTTTCCGGCTACCTGCTTATTAGAGTGCGCGCGCATTGTGGGCGGTGCCTCAAACTGCCGGCTCCTCAAGACGAGCAAGATTTAAGAGGGAAACTGGTGTGTTCGTGCGTGTGTGCGCGCGTGCCACATTACTGTACAGCGCTACTAAGCGTACAAGCTGGCACTCGTGTATTATGCAGTGTCGTCTTTAAATGCATTTGTAAATATAGTCCTCGGCGCATTGCGTCACCCGAGTTTATTTTCGTTGGGGAGCTTACGTGACAATAATAACAATCATAACCAATCAACCATCTGTTAATTTATTTAACTTCAACAACACCATAAAGCCATAATGCTGGCGCACACATCAAGTCAGAAGGTTATAAACAATTTAGTGAAAGACAGCTTGAAGGAGGGGCTTCAAGGAGCTTGTACCATTTTATTTTTCCTCCCTTCTTGGACTACGTGTCCGCAGTATTTGATAAATAAATAATAATTAAACCGTAAACACAAAGTCAGGGTGGCAGCCTGGGCGTAATACGGTATAACGTGCCACCTGATACGTAGCAGGACAACGACTCGCATACTGCAATTGGAGAAGTTAATAATAATAATAATAATAATAATAATAATAATAATAATAATAATAATAATAATAATAATTAGAACGGCGCACGACTATAAGACTTTACAACGGTTGTAAGTAACACCGTCTGAGTGATGGGAATATGTCCGCAGCACCGTTTATTGTTTGACGTATTAGCGATAAATCGCACCACTTTTGTTATTTTTTATTATTTCTTTATATTCCCGCGCCGGGATGAGCGTAGCCGCGGTAGACGGACACTGCTGCAGTCTATTAAAAAGAAAAGAACAAATAATCAATGTGTGCGCCAGTGGTTCTCAAATGGAGGCCTGCGAAGCCAATTTTGAAGGTCCACCAAACCATTCTCGCAAAAAAAAAAAAGAAACAAATGCTTTTTTTAGGCGCACTACGCCCCAAAACACAAGCCCTTGTATTTTTTTTTTCGTGCTTCGCCGCATAATGTTGTTGCTCTGCGGCAGGGCCGACCTTTATTTTCTCTCTTTTGTGTGATGGCGCTTAACACCGTGTTCGAAGTTTTCTACGACCTGTGCACGCAGGGATGATTTTTACAGCGAAAGCAGTTATGAGATCACAACTCGGGTCACGCGCAGTTGTCCGCCGCCGCCGGTGTCCGTAACCACGTCGCTAGAAAAAAAAAAATACCTAGCACCAAAGACACAGTTGGGCTCGAAACCCGGGTCTGCTGGGTGCCAGCCCAGCTACCACTGAGCTATGCCGGTCCTTGTGACTTGTTGGCAAACGTACCTTAGGCAGGCTAGATGACGGGAAAGCAATCGCGTTAATACGACTTATAAAACGTTTTAAAACTGCGAAAAAACGACCAGTCGCCGCACAAAGCGAATAGTGTAACGAGTGGGCCGTCCAATGCTCCAACCTTATACAAAAACTTGTTCTTGTTCTCCTATTAACTGTGGCGCATACCCACTTCAGGCATAATTATTCATCGTCGTCAGCCACTCCATGAACAATTGGCTCAAAATTCTTTGCAAGTGTTTAGCGGATACCACGCTTCTCTGAAGAATGACGAAAAATGGCATAGCGAATGCCGGCCTACTACCCAAAAGTTTATTATTAATACCCTAGTGGGTATCAAGCAAGTGTGCTTGCAGTAGTTGCCCAATGAGTGTTTTGAAAAGGCTCTGAAAGACCACTCTTCTAGCTTTCGCTGTGACTGTGCTGCGCCTTCCGCGCAGGCCTGACGTTTTTTTTTGTTTTTTTAGGACTCCACATATTTTAAGAGAAAACATAACTAGAAACAGGTTCAGTTTCACGGAAGGCTCCCCGTGCCTTCCCGAGCACAGGGCTCCCTAGACGCGCTTTGCTCGGAGGCAGCTTTGCAGCTGCTATTATGTAATCGTAGAGGGCGCTGGCGAACTTCGGACTAGGAGGTACCCGCGCGCGCCTCGTTATGTCGACGGCGCCTACTGCTCCTTAAAAAGGATGGAATAGGAGAGACTGTAAAAAAGAAAAGAAAAACGACTATTTAAGGAGTGTTTTTTCCGCACAACAATAATCGCCATCTCCTTCGAGCACTACAGGAACCGTTTTCACCACGGTTCCGGTAGTTCGCGGTCAAGAACGGCGCGCGCGTTATTAGTGTGACATGTCATTTTCGACGGGAAAGTGGTCAGCGCCGGTTTAAAAAAAAAAAAGGCGAGAAAGTTAGATGACGATTATTATTGTAGCAGAACTACTCCTTGAATACTCGATTTTTTCTCCTCTAAATTATAGATCGTTTCCTTTATTTTTTTTTACTCTAAAAATATCGAGTAAAAATAGTTTCCTTTTGTCCAACAGCGTTAATCATCGTCCGGCTTGCTAGCGCTTCCTTACTTGAAAACTCGGCGCTGGCCACTTTCCTATCAAGAAAGCTATGCCACGCTAATAACGAGCATGTCGCTCGTGACCTGAAAGTTCCGGGCGCGCGGCGATAGTATAAAGAAAGGAACACAAGATAGATGATGATTATTGTTGTGGGACAAAAAGAAGCCCTTTTTATTCGGACTCTCTCTCTCTCTTTTTTTTTTAGTGGAGGGTTTTGGGACGATTTGTACACAGTATTGCATGTACACTGGATGTGGACGTCCATTCAATCTACACGTAATATTGCTTTCAACCAGATTTAGACGTCAATTTCATTTCCGCATAATTAATGCAGCTTTCCTTATATGCGGACCTTTCCGCATCATACGGCTTTACTTATATGCGGACATTTCCGTATCCTTCGGCTTCCCTTATATGCGGATCGCCGAATGGTCTTTCCGCATATAGGGCTTCCGTGTTCCAATAACTCGTATGTGCGGATGCCGTACATACGAAACGTTTCGGTAGGTTTGCAAGTGATGTGAAGGTGCTAGCGGCGTCCGCCGCCATATCGGTGCTCCGCGATGGTGCAGATCGTGTTCTGTGGTGGCGCGCTTGAACCCCCCCCCCCCTTCTTTGTTTGTTTTTCGTCGCCCGTGCGTGGCAGTCCGGTACTGTGACAATGCAGACCGGGGCTCTCGCTTTAATTCCTTTACGAGCCAGATCATTGCCTGCGGCGCAATCAGCGGTGGCGCAAGGAAGCACCGGTGACTTGGCGCGCCAAAAATATGGTGTCGCGTTGTAACTGCTCAGTATACAGTATACATCAAGGCGGCCGAGTTCAGTGACCGACTGAGTATGCAGCTTACTACTAAGTAAGCTGTTTCACTTATTTATACTCGTCCCTCTCTCATACTCGAAAATTCACCTCTCAATATGGTGGTAGTGGTTAGAAGATGAGAAAAGGCACCTAATTTCTGCAACCCGGTCGGGAGCACGGCGCAGTGCCTGCTAAATATGCAGGGTACTAAATTGGACAAAGTCCACCCTAATCTCTCTCTCTCTCTCGCTCTGCTGTCTCTCGAGATACACTGCTACACTTCTCGCTCGACTGTTCATTCTGTGATGCACAGCACAAGCGCTTCTTCCGTGCATCAGTGCTCTTTCCCTGCCCTGTGTTTAATCTTTTCTATTCATTATTTGAACCTTGTGATGATGATAATGAATTAACTTCATTTCGTCCAGTTCAACCAAATTCGGGGGAAAAAAGTGACAGATTTACGTTGTGTATTCATCATTCGCATGGCGCAGTCCGGTTCGACTCCACCACCTCGGGCAAATTGGCAACCTACGGGCCTCAAATTGGTCTTGTTGACGTGAAGGTCGCGGGGTCGAATCCTGGTCCCGGCGGAGGCTGAACGCCAGAGGCCCGTGTATCTAATTTAGGTGCTCGTTAAAGTAACCCTACGTGGTCGATATTTCCGGAGCCACCCACTATACGGCGTTCCTCATAATCACATTGTGCTTTTGGCATGCAATAACAATTATTGTTACTTCTTAAACTAGCTCGAACGGCCATCCGAAATTCGACGACGGAGTGGTCGTCTTACAACCGCACGTGCACGCTGCATAGATTTTCAGCGCCGAGGTGGGCCCGAGCGTTCGTTTGACGATTATTGTTAGCCTATTAAATAACGAGAACGTGGGGAAGGGAAGACTTGCCGAATACGAACTGACTGCGTAAGAAACCATTCTTTCGACGGGCACGCGGTGAGGCGGTAAACTCCGCCTTATCGCTCGCTGCTGACGTTAGTGCCGGTTTGCCCGAGGGCGTTTCATAATATACGCCGAGTTAATTTTTAAGCTCCGTCCTTTTTAAAACGAAATTTGCGGCGCATGTCCGCTGCGTCGTCGTTTTCTTTCTTTCTTTCTTTTTCTTTCTCTTATGTCTAGAGCACGTGATCTCATCTGGAGCATTTATTTCTTGTTACCTGTCGGCCCTGTGTTCCTCCGCTCATGCCGTTTTGCACCACCTCATTACGTTCCGTGTCGTCTTTCACGATTGGGATTGAGGGCCGCGTCGAGTTATCGTGGAACTTTGCTTTCTGAACTCTCTCTCTCTCTCTCTCTCTCTCGGTCGACATTGCGTGCACGGGCAGACTGGGCGCTGCTCAGAGCAACGCATGCAGTCACCGGACGTTTGAGAGAGGGAGAGAGGGGGGAGAGGTCTAAAGCTTCAGCTACGAAGATGCTGGAATTGCATACGAGTACGCAGTTAATTAGTATGGAGCAAGAAGTCGGGTTTATAGTGCGGAGGTTGCCTTAAAGGATTTGATGACGCGGTGCCATGTTCACGCGTTATTTCTTTTGTACAACGTAGAGGCACTTGAGCGTATTTAACCATGACCTATGTTTTTGTATCTTTTGTATATGATGTGTCTTTTTTGTTCTTGCTGTTTACACGTGTGTGCAATGTTATGATCTTTGCCCCTCCTGCTGGGGCCCTTAAATGGGTCTGCAGTATTTTGTAAATAAATAAAAAAATAACATAGATAGATAGATAGATAGATAGATAGATAGATAGATAGATAGATAGATAGATAGATAGATAGATAGATAGTGTGTTTGTGTGTGTGTGTGTGTGTGTGTGTGTGTGTGTGTGTGTGAGAGAGAGATAGAGAGAGAGAAAGAGAGAGAGAGCGCGCACTAATGCGTTCCAGACGTCGCGTAGCGCACCAGAAGCCGACATCTGCAAAATCTCCAGCACTCGCGTGAGGGAGGAGCGTCTCGCCGCAATGAGGTAATCGCGCTAATAGCGAGACCTTTTCGAATTATGTGGTAGCTCAAATGGAGAGGACACAAGAAAAGGCACGCGAAGACAGACATACTCGTGTGCTCTTTTTTTTTTGCATCCTCGTTTATTTGCGCTATTGCATAATTCCAAAATTCCGCGTACCAACAAGCCCGCTTTGCGAATTCATGCAGTTGACATAATTTCTTGCTCAAATGTATGAAGCGCTTTTGCTGACATTATCCTTGCTCGTTTCTCGCGGGGTCTGCGCTCTCAGTGACGGAAACTTCTAAAAAAAAGAGAGAGAGAGAGGGGGGGATGCGTATTGAGGGCTTGCGAAAAAAGGAAGGGTTACGCAGCGGCGAGATATCATCTGGGCACAGTATTCTTGCTTCCTAGCGCGGCTTGCAGACTCTCTCAGTATAAATCGAGTCTGTCGGCCTAGAAAAGCGCAGACGTGGTCGAGTGCCCGCGGCTACAGACACCCATCGCCTTCGGAGAGATGTTCTTCTTTCTCTTGCGCAATTTCCGGAATACTGAGGGATCGTGATAGTGTCAGACGTATCGCGAAGCTTGTGAATAGGAATTCCAGAAATAGCGTCGGAAACATGTTATGGTTTTTACAGCGAAGTTGTAGATGGTAAGGCGAAACCAAAAATCGCCCGTCCTATGTACGCGGAAACTCACAGCGCCTATGTGCCATATAGAAATCGAAGTTCCACTACTTACCACTGGTCCACTATGATGCAGGGAACACAGCGTGTGATGTAAACACCAATGCAGATTTGTAGGCAAACGTAACGAATATACTTAAGATTATCACGGTTATCTATATTGCTACTTGGATGATATTGCTACTTGATCATGGAGTGCTTGGTCGCGTAGTGCTTGGGAGGTGTACTATCAACAGCAAAAGTTTGCGGGACGTTGGATCCACAACAAATACGAATTTCTGCTATATCATTGCTTAACGCTTGTAATCAAGCTGGTGACTGTATAGGTCGGAATGCCAAGTGCAGTATGGAACATTCATTTCGCAATTACATTCTCAGACAAAGCGGGAATTTAACTTTATCGAACATTTCGCGACCCGCAAGTGTTTGCTGTAGTACATATATAAGACCCATATAGACAAACAGTCATGAAAAAAATTTTAACGCCGAAGCTCATATACATATGCAGAGTATTTTAAGGGGGGGGGGTGTGAAGATGATTTGCCGTGCCCCACCCCCTCCATACCATACTATGTGAATGTATGGAGCTGACATTGCGCCCCCCACACCCGCCGAATCGCAGCGCACCACCTTTCTTTCATGTCAGTGTATAGGGCTAGAGTTACTGTATATAATTTACGTAGCATATGCTACCTAAAGTTACATAAAGTTGCTACCAAAAGCCGCAACCTGAGATACTACCTAACGTTACTGCGTATGCTCCCGTCAGGAGCATATACAGTAACCAGTCAGCCCTATATGTTGTTGTTAGTAGTTCACGAGGAAGAGGAAGAAGGCACCTAATTTCTGTCCGCCTACAGGCGACACGGCGCAGTGCCTCCCTATATAGCCAGCCCTATAATGTTACTGTATGACTGGCTTTGCGCCCCCTCTCACAGATGAGTAGAGAAGCGACCGCCCCCCCCCCCCCTTCCCCCCCTTGCGCACATTTTTGGCGAAGTAAAGATCGAGGTAAAGCCCGTGACGAGAAAAAACTGTCATCATAAACGGTATGCACCACAGAACTTTGTCAATTCTCACTTTTCACCGCGGTGGCATAATTCTCAGAAGGGTCCTGACCCCCTTGTGCTTAGGTAAGTGACCCCCCCCCTCCTCCTCTTGAATTTTCTCTTTCAAAGATCGTGTACCTGAACGGCTTCACAGTCAAGTTTATAGAGTCCAACTTTTCCAATGGTTTTTTTTTGGGGGGGTAGCGTGTACCGGTGTTCGATACCCTACATCTGCGTGAAACTATTGAAATCGCAACTGCCACTCGACCGATTTCAAAAAAAAAAAAAAAAAAACTCGGCGGAACAATACTGTTACCCGTATTCGTTGTTCAATTTGATTTCAAGGAGTGATCTTAATTTTTGTATAAGTACAAATCAAGCCTACAAACTTGATGGAAATAAAACGGCCGCAATGACAAGGTGTGTGTCCTCTTTTGTGATTTTTTTCTGGATCCACGTTGCCGCTACTCACTTCTGTTCCAAAAAATGAATGCGAAGCGGCGGTGGTGAGCCAAAGACTCCAAGTACACGCACAACTAGAGAATACTATAGATAAAGGAAACGGGAAAGGCGACGGCGTTTGCGAGAAGACCTCGAAGCAGCGGAGGACCTGCGCCAACGACAGCGTTCCCGTAGACCCGTGCATGCGAGGCGGGAACGCTTGGTCAGTCAGCGCGAGATTTCTGTCCCTGGAGTTCGGATATTCGTGTTGTGTCTGTGACTGTCTGCGGTTTGACTCGAACTTCTGTGGCCGAGAATACACGAATAATTTATAGCGTCGCCCAGCAAAAGACTTTATAGCAACAACCTATATGCAGCCAGCTACAACTTTGAGGTAAGCATATTAAGCTTCAGAATAGTCCGGTTTCGCTTTTTGCAAGCCTTAAGCGACTTAATGAAAGATTCAGCTTCTTATTTTTGTATGTCAACAAAATTTGTAATAATTATAATAATTGTTGAAGTTTTACGTCAGGAAACCACGGTAAAATTAAAAGGGACACCGTATATATTGAAAGGCTCCAGAAATGATTGCTATCTGGTGTTTTTTTTTTTAACGTACACGTAAATTTTACCCGGGATTCGCATACGTTTTTCCCGTGCTTGGTTGTGTCTGTAGTTTCAACTATTAAGCGCACTTCGGCATCTACAGGAACCAGACCTACTCCTTTCCGAACGGGCGGCATTTGATACCCAAGTTCGCCTCGATGGAACAGTACTGGTTACGGCTGCTCAACTCTCCTATCCCCTCGATATATCCTCTCTCGCTGGCTTAGCGCATCTGTCTTTTTCTACACCTTTATTCCTATCCTTTTAATCCCTCCTCACCCCCATCCCCTGTGAGCTACTGTTGAGGTGTCGCACCGTGATGCAGACAGTTTACGGGGCTCACTTTTCTCTTCATTTCCCTCTCTTAGAATCACTTAGGCTGCTCAACCGAACATCGCAGGTTCGATTGTGGCCGTCTCATTTCGGAGGAAGCGTAATGGTAGAGTGCCATGTACTGTGCGATGCCACTGCACGCTAAATAACACCAGATGGTCAAAATTTCCGGACCCCTCCGCTGCAGCGTCTCCCATAAACATGTCGTGGACTTGGGATGTAAGACCCCAGATGTTATTATACTGCTGCTCTGAAAGATGCCCCGCATTGTACCACTGAGCCGGGAAAAACGTTTCCACGACGCGTTCCGACGCGGCGCAGTTTTGTGCAGTGTGTGTTTTTGTCGAGCCTATATAGAGACGTCATGGTTAACTCTATAGCGACTTTCATCCATACGCTCGACAGCGGCCCTCGCTTCACGATGCGAGACTGAATAGCCGGCGTGAAGTCTTTCTGTCTTTCTTTTGCTTAGCGAAACTTAGCGGCTGTCATCTTTTTGCCGTATACGTGACGCCTGACATTCGCTCGCGACTCTTGTCGGGCACGTTTCCCGCGAAAACGAGCCGTCGCATTTCCGAGAAGGAACGGTGGGAAGTTGCGCCGAGACACAGCGAAGAATAAAAAGCTCGAAAGAGAAAAAAAAAACAGCGCCTGTTCCCGTCTGACGAGGACGTCGGACCATTCCACAGCTGTTAGCTGATGAAGCCGCGGTCGTATAACTCCACCGCTGTCACTCTCGTAATAAGAGTTCCGTCAGATTTGTCCGTTTGGTGTCCAGAGTGGTGGCAATTCCATTATTCTGTAGTCAGATACAGTGTATACGTATAGTTGCGTCTTTATATCGTGCTTCGTTATGTTTAGCTTGACGCGGTTGTAGTGCATACGCTCGCGTTTATGTGGCGGCGCAAACACCGCTTCCTGTAGCGTGTAACCATGGTCTGGTCAATGTGTCAATGTGGACTTGGCGTCATAACTCGGCCGGAGGCATTGCGTTGCGTTTTTTTTTTTCTTCGGCACATCTGTGAAACGAATGTTTTGCTTTTTGCTGAGCGGAAAGAACGGCATATATATATATATATATATATATATATATATATATATATATATATATATATATATATATATATATATATATATATATATATATATATATATATATATATATATATATATATATATATATATATGTGTGTGTGTGTGTGTGTGTGTGTGAGAGAGAGAGAGAGAGAGAGAGAGAGAGAGAGAGAGAGAGAGAGAGAGAGAGAGAGAGAGAGATCGCTTTGTAGGGTTCGCGACATTTGCTTGGCGCGAAAGCAGCTACTAAAGTGACTTGGTGGAGACGTACGAGCCGTCAAGTTCTTTTTGCTGTTTAATCGCAGACTGCGCTGGGCATATATATATAATTCATGTGGAGCCTCCGCCGCAACGACTCTTCGTTAGAAGGTCATAACTCGGAATTTCGAGCGGCTCATGCATGTACCGTTAATAATCGCGACGTGCACACCGAGTCAATACGCGGTGCGCGTTCATTTCTCAAGTGTGCCAAGTTGTCGCCAGCTATACTGCGTTAGTTATTCCAATCTGGGAAAGGGGGAAAGACACTGAACTAAAAAAAAAAGCACCGAAGCTTTTACACGAAGTCAAACAATACTACACTTTTTAGGAAAATTCAAAAATGGGCGGGGGGGGGTGGAAGCGCAGTATTTACTCAATTGTAACGCGATCAAGAATGTTACGCGATGGGCGACTTTTCATTGTGTCCAGGAAAAAGAAATAGTATGTTCTGTTATCAAATTATAACGTCGACTTCGCGAGGCGTATATCTAAACAAGAAGCTCGCGCTATACGTTCAAGTAAATTCGGCATGTGTTACTCTTTTCGGCGAGTCCTGTCTTCCGTTTTCATGTTCGTAAAACAGGGGTAGCTGCCGTCGACATACTGCGGCGCTGCTTATAGCGACGTCGCGGCGCTTCGCCAAGACCAAAGCTCGCCACCTCCCTCTATGATTACGTGAAGGTGGTGGCGAGCTTAGGGGCTGAGCGGAGCCTATATATACGCATAGGGGTACTTTTACAGCGCAAACACGACACACCACAAAGAAAGAGACGACACACACAAGCGCTGACTATCAACTGAATTTATTTCGGGAAAAGAACCATCGTCAGTGAAACGGGGTGCTGGCAACACAATGTTAGCCTGTTTTTGCAGAAGAAATTGAAGTCGCTAGTGTACAATGATCCCTTTCGTGCGAAAAATGCAGATGATGTGGTGCACTTCTTGAGTGGGAATACTAATGTGGGATATGGTTTCTCAGTTGACATAGAAGATTTGTTTTATTCTGTACCCCAGCATGAGCTTATGTCTTCAGTGCAAGCATGCATTGAGGGCTACGGGGCTGTGCCTTTCCAGAATTTTGTAGGTGTTTCTTTGAGCAATTTCTTGAGCCTTTTAGAGTATTATCTTAAGGTCACTTTTATCGTTTTTAATGACCAGCCATATTTGCAGCGTAATGGCATATGTATCGGGTCCTGTCTGGCGCCTCTACTTGTAGATATTTTTTTAGCAAATGTGGATAGTTCTTTAAGCAAATGTTTTAGCGCGAGAAAGATTGTAAAGGTTTTCAGGTACGTCGATGATTTTTTGGTTTTATTATCTCTAGACTCCTCCTACCAGGACACGGTGACTAAGATTTTAGACGATTTTAGCCGACACGGACGAGGTCTTGTTTTTACAATTGAGCTCCCGCAGAAAGGTGTTTTACAGTTTTTAGAATTAAGGCTCGAGTTTTGTGAACGTCACGTGTGTTGGTCCTACCATCCACGGGCAAATAAGGACTTGTTACCTTTTAAGTCTGCACATTCGAAAATTGTAAAAAGAGGAATTGCGATGTCGGCCATGGAAGCGGCTCTTAGAAAATCATGCACTCACAAGATGCAAGATAGCTTCACAAATCAGATCAGCCGACTTTTGGCTGCTGGGTTCCCCAAGTCGCTCTTGACTGCAGTGGCGGAAACGCTCGTCCAGAAAAAGAAATCCACCAAGCGGGCGGACGCCGTACAGGACAAAGTGAGGCCTGTGGTGGTCCCCTATATGCATCGTATCTCCCATCAGCTCAAGAAAGTGGCAGGCAGACATGGTGTCCCTTTGGCGCTGTCTGCCCCGAACAAGCTTTCCAAGCTATGCTCCCGCACATGCGGTATGAGCAGAGGAGGGTGCAAAATACGACACGGTGTGACCTACGTCCCGTGTGCCGTCGGCGTGGTTTATGCCATCCCGCTCTCGTGTGGTAAGTTCTACGTCGGAAAAACTGGAAGATGCATCAACGAGCGGCTCAGGGAACACTCACAAAAGATTAACAAGAATGCGGATAAAGGAGCCCATCTTGTGGCTCATATTAACGCTTGCTGCAATTGTGAGGCACGATTTGAAGGGACGTCGATTCTTGGCAGGAGCAGCAATGAGCATGCGCTGCTGGCTTTGGAAGCCTATCATATCAGAAAAAGTGCTCATCTTTGCATAAGTGACACGTCTCTGACCCTGCACCCATCCGAGTTTGATTTCATTTCATCGCGTATGTAATACGCTGCATCTTTTTTCAACTCAGATTACACTTTTCTGTGTACCTTTTTTGTCGATTGCGTGGCGCATGTGCGGTATGGTTGCCTTGGAGGTATATATGCATTGACTTTTCCCGAAATAAATTCAGTTGATAGTCAGCGCTTGTGTGTGTCGTCTCTTTCTTTGTGGTGTGTCGTGTTTGCGCTGTAAAAGTACCCCTATGATTATGAACCAACTAGGCCCAAAAGAAGTTTTACTACTGTACTATATATACGCGCCGCGACGTCGCCACAAGCGCCTCACTATGTCGACGGCGCCTTTACCACTTTTTACTGACATGAAATATGGGTATGTATGAATCCCTTTAAAGAGACACATGAACTCTCTTTTCAGTGGCACGACCCTCAAGAATTGACTTGTTATTTACGTATTACGAAATTCATATATACGTGTTAATAGACGCTTTTCGTAATCCGCGAGTGTTCTCTACGTGACGAGGAGGTTCTGGTTGCACGTGCGCATGTCTAATAAGCGTGTTTATATCGATAGAGTTGGGTTTTCATTTTTCCGCGCTATACCACTGGCAAACTGCTCTTGATCGAACTCGCCGTTTGCAGAGTGACTAGCCGCCATTAGTTGGGCTATCTGCATTGCACGAAATCTACCTTTACGATTATGATAAGAGCCTGGTCAGGATTCCTCTTGTGAAGAGTCCTGATCCTTGTGAAGTCAGGAGACTGTTCTTGTGAGTCCCGTGTTGCTTGCTTGGCAGGAGCCACCTATCGTTTGCGAGTGTTCGCGCTCCTGAATTTTGCCGCCCCGGAGTGAAAATAATATCGATTACGTATACCTACGAGTTCACTGTCTTAATTATCAAAAGAGAGTCGCAAAGATAAATAGTAAAAGTTGAGATGGGTGTTCGACGTTTCGAATGTATACGTGGCCGTGCATGCCCGAAGATAATTCTTTGTTCCTGACGCATATGTTCAATGGCATGAGGATGGTTCTGCTGAACCGACAACATCGACCTATTAAGGTTTTGCGGGAAAAAAAAAAGACAAGAGAGAGAGAGAGAGAGAAAGATGAATTACTGCAACTGCGGAATTCTCGGCCAAGCTATTTCTGCTGTTTAAATCAATAATTGGTCGACGACGAGGACGAGTTGTCTTCGCAGGGAAGCAAATATAATGATTACAGCGAAATTAAAACGGAACGCCATCGCGAAGGTTCTACTAAAGACGTACGCCTTCAGGTAGAAAAAACTTATCGACAATGGCGTTAATTCTGGATCGTTGGCGAACCTTGCTGAGACCTTTCGTTCACTGAAGGTCATTTTCATTGAAGGATACTGGCTGTTCATGAAACGCTGCGTTCAGTGACGATGCTATTCGTTATAGGAGTTTTTATATGACCTAAGGTTTAAATCTACGCTAGAGCGCTACTTAATTAAAGACTTTATATATAGTTCGTGCCAAATGTATACCGTATTCACTCGCGCACTATGTAGTATACAATTGTACTGGCTCTCAACAGCCAGCTGTTTGCTGTTCGTTCTTATAACAATGTCAAAACCTTGTACAACTATTCCTCTGCATTGCTGAATGAAATATTCGCACATTGCGAGGTCCCTTCTAGAAGAAATTCACCCAATTACCTAAGGCCGAACTAAGGAATCCCCACAGATGCTACTCATTAACCCGCCCTTCGTTTCCTCTGAGTTGTTTTAGAATCAGCACAGATAGTCGGGGGTCACTGTGGCTAAACATCATGCACTCGTTTGTATGTCTACTAAGCGCTAAACATCATGCACTCGTTTGTATGTCTACTAAGCGCAGCGCTGATCGAGTAGCTTTGCTAATTGCTTTCCTAATTCAACCCCGTTCCTGACCGTGCGTGCGTTCGATCGTTTCTTTCCTCCGCTCATCGCTCTCAATAGGGGCGCAGGGCGCCTCTCTGCGGCTCTCTTGGTGGCGAGACTAATAGTTATTTTTTTCTCTGTTAATTTCCGTTGTTGGCGCGTACTCGAAGCGTTCCATTCTATCAAGCATTGTCCGGGCGGCTTTCTTTTTTCTATTTCTTTATCTATCTATCTATCTATCTATCTATCTATCTATCTATCTATCTATCTATCTATCTATCTATCTATCTATCTATCTATCTATCTATCTATCTATCTATCTATCTATCTATCTATCTATCTATCTGTCTGTCTGTCTGTCTATCTATCTATCTATCTATCTATCTATCTATCTATCTGTCTGTCTGTCTGTCTGTCTGTCTGTCTGTCTATCTATCTATCTATCTATCTATCTATCTATCTATCTATCTATCTATCTATCTATCTATCTATCTATCTATCTATCTATCTATCATCTATCTGTCTGTCTGTCTGTCTGTCTGTCTATCTATCTATCTATCTATCTATCTATCTATCTATCTATCTATCTATCTATCTATCTATCTATCTATCTATCTATCTATCTATCTATCTATCTATCTATCTATCTATCTACCTATCTATCTATCTATCTATCTATCTATCTATCTATCTATCTATCTATCCACTGTTGAAACTTTACATTAAAAAGCAGAGAAGAAGAAAAACAGGTTTTCCGGAGGTTTCAATTTATAGAATGTCAAACTTTGCAGCTTTCGCTCATTGAGACAATCACACAAAAAGACACGTGCACAATTTAGGCGCATGTTTTCTTAAGGAACCAAGGAACCCTATTTTGTGAAAATTGCTGCGAAGCACGCCGTCTTATCTAAGTTTCTTGCACGTAAAGCACTCTGGCGTTTATTATTATTATTATTATTATTATTATTATTATTATTATTATTATTATTATTATTATTATTATTATTATTATTATTATTATTGTTGTTGTTGTTGTTGTTGTTGTTGTTGTTGTTGTTGTTGTTGTTGTTGTTGTTGAACCAATCAGATCAGAGAAATTGGCGAATTCAACCTCAACAGTCAGCAGAAGACGGTGGCAGTATAGCAACGTGGTCCAGAATAAACACGGCCAGAGTCTCGGTGACGCACCACACCGGTCAAAGTTCCTCCATGTTGCCGAATTCACCGTGTTGTCAACTCTTATTGATACTCCGTTTCTGATTTATTAAAAGTACCGAAATGGCGGACACTCATTGGAATAGCATTACAACGTCCCGAGCACGTATCCAATTTCTGCTCGATTGTGTACGTATAAGGAAACCAAGGAAAGCACAGGAGACATTATTATCACTATTTTAGGGGCGAATCACATTAGTGTCTAGGCTTATCCGGTGATGGCGATGACGCTAATGACGACGAAGGAGAAACCGTTAGCACACGCAAGGTACCCTATGTATAAGGTGCAGTGTGGCCAATCCCCGTTGTGGCTATGAGCCAAGATCTTCTAGGCGACAAGACAAGACAATACCATGCATGGACCATTTTCTTTCTGCCATGGATGAAAAGGAACGTAAGGCGCGGGAGGCAGCGGCAAAGCGACAAAAACGACATGCGGACTCGATCGGAGTTGAGCGACTAGTTCCCCTCGGAGACCTCTACTTCGATACCACAGACAACGACTAGCTCGTACAGTATATGACGTCTTAATACGCTCTGCGGTCCATTTTGTACTTCTGAAAACAATCTACAACTACCACGGGAACGCACGTAGACCTCGTCTATGCCAACTTCAGGCTGTAGATCCGATGTTAGAACCACAGGCTTTGCGTTTCACGGACCACAAAGTAGTAATAATGAAGGCAAAACGATATTCACAGCTCAACACTGCATCCTATTTATGGCCAATAAACATGATATATTACTGTAAACCGCTTTGTAACTCGCTTCATATGCGTCAGTGGGCAGTGTCGCGACTGATTTACGGTAACACCGGAACGATTCCGCTGTTTCGCCCACTCATCACTCACTCACTCACTCACTCACTCACTCATTCCGTGGAGATTGTGTAATGATTATGTTGCCTAAGCTGAAATCAATTAAATGGACGTCATTTCCGTCGGTGTGATCCGAAGCCACCACCATCGTCTTACGTTCTTTCCTTCGGCGGGTACAAATCCCATCGAAGGTAAAGGTTATTTTTCGTCTTTTTATTTGATTTCAATTTAGGTAACGTAATCACAACACTGCAGTTAAAGATAAAAAAAAAATGATCTCCCAGGTGCCTTTCTTGGCTTAACTGCTTATAGCGTTGGTTTCGTCGGTTATCCCTGATGTATGGCAGCTGCTTTCCCTGGCTGTGACAACAAGCTTCCATCGAAGAGGACTATGTGGCTGGCATATTAAAGACGATGTATATCTTGGGGACCTTCGACGCGAAATTTTTGATCTGTCGGTCTGTCTGTACATTTGTATGTTTGTCCGCCCGACGATAACCCAAAAGGCCGACCCTATCCGCAGCGGCCACCAATATTGCTCAAGATTCAACGTTCATACTTGTGCGATTGTAAATTAAAAAGCATTTATTGCGCATATCTGAGGCACCATAACAACGCGTCAATATTGTGTATGTGTGTCTCTTACCAGAAAACGCATACATAAGTAATTATAAGGACCGTAGCGTTTATCACGCTGCGCTGACCATGCAACGCTTTCACGAAAAGGCAAGCGTTTTCAACGCTTTGCTAAGACGAAACGGCGGTGGCACCTACCCGTCGTCTTGCGTTCTCCAAGACGGTCGTGCACGCCACGCGCTCATGTCTCACGTGTGACGTGACGATGCGCTCGTTCGCCTCCGCTGCACGCTCGAGGTACTCCAACGCAGCGCTTCCAGAATACCATTCACCGATTTTCTTGCACAGAACATCAAATAAACGTTTTGTTCACTCTCTCCAGACGCAAAAGTGTCGTCTTTCGACGACATTTGCAGTGTAACATGCAGATACTGGGCCATTTTTTTTTTGTTCGACTAGCGCCGAGGTTCGTTCAGTGTGGCGCATATTAGGTGTAGTGCGATATATCTTCGAAGGATTGGCGCGCCTGACGTTATACGAGGGGGCGTCGGCGGCGTCGCATGGACACCCGCCCGACCGCGGCGAGGCCGATAGATCGCGCACACACACACACCGGATGTAGCGCCGATGCAGGGAGGCGCGAGTCCATTGTCGCCCCTGACGGTGATGGACGGCCCCGAAATCGGCGGTGCCGCCCCGCATTCTTGCACTGGGCAGGGCTTCTGCCGAACGTCAGCTCGATCACATGCCGCCGCTGCACGCTGCGTGAATGGGGAGCGGGGGGCGTGCCACCTGTCGATATGGCGCAGCGCCATCCGGGGTGAGCTAGCGTGAACAGCGGCAGGTTGTGAGGCGGTATAGAGGAGCATTCTGTTAATAAGTCCACTAGTGGGCTCCTAATGAAAATGGCTCCTCACTGACGCGTCTTTCAAGAGAACAAGTGCATAATTTTAAAGATGACGTGGTGACTTCTTAGTGGAAACCCGGGCTATTTATTATAAGCACTCTTGCCGAACGGGTTTGTCTTGTTGAATAAGTGTTGCTTTAGCCCGTACGCTGTCGGTAGAACTTAATAGAAATGTTTGCGTGTTAACTTTCTATTGCAATGTGGGCTCGTTCAAGCGAGCTGTGCGTTACCTTGTTATTCTCTTCACTTGTTTCAGTTTACTACAAGCTTTCTATTTGTTCACTTTTGTTTTTGGGCTACCACTTTTTCGAGTCTTTTCGTCGCAGTATACTTGTCAGAATAGAGTACAGCTTAGGCGATGTAAACATCAACTTGGTCACAGCAATTCACTGAGTTTGAGCACAAAAAAACAACAAAAGAACACGATAAGTGCAGCGCTGGCCGTAACTCAAGCCGAAAGGGTCACACCTCAACAGCGCTGCATGGTGTATATAGGATACCGTGCAATAATGTTCACTACATATCCTCCAGATTTCAGAGTTCGTGAATTGGTAGGTATGCGTCTTCAGTGCCGGAGGCCTGGTGTGGTGTGTTGAGAGTCGGATAGAGTAGAGACCGCGAGTGGTGGGCAGGGAGCCAGGGTCATGGTGAATTCTTGCTCCGTGGCCAGGGTTAGTATAGCGCTGTTGTAAAGGCGCGCAGTATGCATTTGCTCCACCTGCTTTCTGTCTGCCCGTATACCGCGTCCAGCACTAGGTCGCATACGCGTGTGCCGATTTTAACGCGAGAGCGTTAAAGGGACACTAAAGAGCAAAACTATTTTTCGCCTATTAGTTCGAGCACATTTTCGCAATTCAGAAAAACCTCACTCTTACGACGATACGACGCTTGGTAAGCGAATGAAAAAAAAAAAAAACGCGCGAACATAGAACGCGGATGGAAACGCCATCTTTCCCGCATCGAACACCGTGACGTAGTATAGATATTAAAGGCGTCTGCTGGGTTCTACGCAGCTTCTAATCGATGAACATTAGGTAAATTGTCATCTCTGAGTGTCATAGACCTAGCTAGCGAAGTTTCAAAAAATTTTATCGAGCAAATGTCGCGAAAATGCGAGAAATGCATGCTGAATTTTTTTTATGTTACGCGCGCAGATTTCGGCGCGAAATTTAAAAATGAAACTTCATCCATAATTTCCTCCGCCTATAGTGCATTTCTGATAGTGAAACATGACATTAGAGTGCTCAGAGTGCAGTTTTTCAATGTAAACGAAATCATTGTTTCGCTTTAGTGTCCCTTTATAGAGTTCATGTCGCTGAAATTTCGGTGTCGACGGCGTTGGTTGTGAACGAAAAAATATCGTCGCCGTCCGTAAGCGAGTATTCACGAGCCATGCAAACTTTGAAATAGTTTCAACTTGATTAATGTAGTAACTGAGTCAACACCTATCGCTAGCACGTCAAGTACCCTTATTAATCATGCCCCCTGCAACGTTTAGAGTTATGGATCTGCTGGCGTGCTTCCTCTTCCGGTAGCTGACCACTCTGCCTATACATGTTGCCATCAAAACTGAATCTCTTAATGCTAAACCATCCAAGGGGAAAGTCACACAAAAAGTTGATTGTATACAGGTCATTACAAGACAATGTAGGTCAAATAGATTTCTGTGTTATGTATAATGGGGATACTATTGCAGAGTACACGGGAACTTTAAGCTCGCTTAAAATACTGTGCCGTGCATCAAGCACCACTATAACCAATAATGAATATGCTAACCCACTTTGCCCTTAAATGACACTCACTATATTAGACGTACTCAAACAAAAGTCCGGGTGGTTTCACAAACGTAAGCAGCCTAAGGACACTGAATATTACCTAAAACGATTCAAGTGTTACAGAAATTAATCAGTTTGTGTGTTGAGGAAGGAAAATAGCTTCATTTTTATTCTGCGGAACGTGACTGGGTCGCGCAGAAAAAAAAAAAAGAGGATACTTCTCTAAGCTTGTCGAAGAAGCTGAAGTCAACACCGAAAAAAAATGGGGGATCGTTAAAACTGCAGTTGGTTTAGGTTAAACGCGCGTTACCTTCATGACGTCATAACCCAGGGCACGACCGCATCTACATTTACCATTTGTGCATAGCCATCTGAGCTGCGACATGTATAGGCAGCGCACATGAAACGTATAGTTGAAACCTCTCGCTCGCTCACAAAATAATTATATCATTTTCAAATAGGGGGGGGGGGGTGCCAGTAAACCGCTGTTCCAACACATGCGTGTACTTCCAGTGGGCTCTGTTCACGTAATAAAAACAGCGAATATAATACATAGAATTGTAAAACATGACGACCTTCTACCACAAAGCACTTTTAGGTTACCGGAGCTCAGCACAAGAGCAACGACGAACCAACCATCGCTTTAATTTACCGGTTGCTAAACATGTCTTCGGTAAGCGACTCTCTCATATGGAATGCTATAGCGGCCGACGTGAAAGCAGCGCACAAACGTTGCTGCGATTGATGATTGATATGTGGGGCTTAACGTCCCAAAACACCACCATATGATTATGAGAGACGCCGTAATGGAGGAGGGCTCCGGAAATTTCGACCACCTTAGGTTCTTTAACGTGCACCCAAATCTGCGCGCACCGGCCTACAGCATTTACGCCTGCATCGAAAATGTAGCCGCCGCAGCCGGGATTCGATCCCGCGACCTGCGGGGTCAGCAGCCGAGTAGCTTACCCACTAGACCACCGCGGCGAGCACGCCAGTATAATAGATGAAAATTAATTGAATGAGTTAATCGTGAATGCAGACTGTTTTTTTGTGAACAGCTAGGATCGTTGCGGCACCTTGTGGAGCACATCTTATTTACGCGTTTCTTTCTGCGTAGCCTCTGCGTCGGCAGCGCGCCGTCGGAGCTGATTGCAAGCCCAGCTCAACTCGCCGAGGCGACTGAGTTCGTCGAAAAAAGAAACAGGCTGTTTTCTTGTGGGTATGTGCTACCAAGATGGCGCATATATCCACTACAGGACAGTCCTCTTTCTCTCTGAAGTGCAACCGAAGTGAACCGCGAGGTCACCAAACGCGAAGGGCTAGCGCCATTTAAACATACACAAATGAACCAATGAGGTCGTGAACCTCCTTGAAGTTGCTTGAAGTATTCCTTCGTTTAGAAACGTAGCGAAAGAGTGGTCTTGCTATAAAAAAAAGGGGCATTGATATTTAAATCTACTCGCTTGCCGTCACGCAATCTTTTTTTTTTCATAACCAAATAGGGTCAAGCCAGGGGCGTAGCCAGAAATTTTTTTCGGTGGGAGGGAGGCACCTTCTCAATTTCGGAGAGGGCACCCCCTTAATATGGTAGTTCTTCGCTTTGTATGCCATGGCGAAAAAATTTCGAAGGGGGCTGTGGCCCGGTGTGCCACCTTCTGGCTGTTCAAGCACAGATTACACGAAAGACCCAGCGATTTGCGTCATCTATGTTGCTTTGACAGGCCCGCATACATAAACGCGTGTGTAACGCAACGTCTTTGCGAATGGTGAAAGAGCGTTGAATGGTGAAATGGCGTCAGCTTGAAAGGGCAACTGAAGAACACGTGCGGCAGCATCTCGCGCACCAAGGACTGATGTGCAGTGCGCACGGTTTGCGCATCCCTCACCGCATCGCTCATATTTCCCGCCTTCATTATCTCAGAGCGGCATTCAAACAGCGAAGGAATTCAGTGTTGTTTGAGCTACGTTGCTCAAACGAACTCGCAGCGATGAGCGCGGCACGACGTATCTCGCCGGGTTTTAGATAAAAGGACGGCAGACACATCCAACCAACGTCTAATAATATATTAGGCACATCTGAAATACTGAATATGTCGTCTCTGCACGGTATATAAACCTTCTAGTACGGGGAAAAAGAAATAGCTGTCTGTGACGTCACGCGTGGAAACAACGTCTGCTTGAGGTCGAGGTTATAGTACGCTTCAATAAAAAAAGCTTGCATCCCGCTCTAATGTATAACAGACTGGATGTAATACGAAACCTTAACACGAATATGAGCGTGAAAATTTATTCTTTTGATTCTCAGTGTGTACGCACAGCTAATCGAGGAAGGTTTAACTATAACGGCGTTTTGCAACCCTTCACAAAGGCCTTATCTCTTTTAGAAAATTCGAGCATGAGCGAATACAGATTTGCATAATAGGAGCACATAATGATGATTAAACACTGGCATCTTCACATTTACATAGAGACCTTTCCTTTACGTAGACACCTCTTTTTTTTTTGTTCGGCTCGTCAGTAAAATGTGCCGAGACTATATGTTCCGTTTCGCAAGCTGTATGAAAGTTTGGTTAACATTATCAGCTGAAAACTGTGAAACTGCTCCTAAATTGATAAAGCATTAACGCCGTGGGCGCATCACTTAGACTTTCATATTTTCCTCTAATAATGGAATGATTGCGCCAGTGAGATGCAAATCAACTTACGAAATAGCTCTTCTGTTGTAGAAAACCGATGTAATGTTTTCTCTTTAGCGGCTTTTTATGTGTGTATTGACGTCTCGTTGCTCCGGAGTGCTCAGCGTCATATACGCTATCGAGTCGTTAAAGACTAAAAATCGGTTTGTGTGGAAAACAAAGGCTTATTCTCTCCCATTAGTGTTGCGCCGTCTGCATGGACATGTGCAGGTCTTTTGGGGGTAAAGGGTGGCGGTGGCGGAATGCATTTATTGACAAAAGAAGAGGTGAGGGTTCTCTTCACAGGTCATTATACAGACTATACGGGTAGAAAGCCACCGCCCTGGTTCTCTGGACCGTGGCCTCCTGGCCCTGAAGGTTTGAAGAGCGCAGTAGAGCCGCCTCCCGGTCTTTGTGGGTATACGGTTTAGGTGGGGGGTAAGAGCTGTGTTAATTTTATTGATAGGTCCACACCATATATGGTAGGCGTCCGCCGCATCCCCACAGTGCTGTCACTGTTTTGTGACCGTTGGGCCGAAATTTTTTGCGTCATTGCAGAAAAGAGCGTCGTATTGATCTGGATTCGGTATAGGATGCGCTTGTCTTGCCTCGTCCCCCCCCCCCCCCCGCCGTGGAGGATGGGGTGAAGAGGGCAGGGGGAAGCGGTGATGACTCTCCTTTTACTATCCCAGAATTCCCCCATACTGTGCCCGGGCGCTGCGTGGTGGCAGGTCGCGCGGTTGCTCTGTTTATGAGGACTCGATCGCGTACACTTGTACGCGGTCGAGTCCTCTCGATCGAGTACAAGTGTACGCCGTACAAGTGTACTGGCGTACACTTGTACGGGCGCTGCCGGTCTGCCGAGAGTCTGTGTTCGAGCCGTGCGTACCACGGCTGCGCATTATAGTCTCTTCAGAAATCGTTCTTTCTCGTTACGCGCGATCATCGTCGAAGTACATTATACCCGGTCGTCGCCAACAAATGTGCGGGTAGGCGGGCCCGTGGTGCGATACGTCGGCGGTGACGGAAGATCATTACGTCTCCTCGGTAGCTCGCGGTGGCTAAGTTAGGGTGCTGCTCGTACGCATGTCTTGCACCGTTGAAGATGACGAAATTCGCATGCAAGAGCCGAAAGAGCATGCATGCTTGAAAGTAATATAATATAAATAATATAATATTTTGGTATTTTCGTCATGCTTGAAAGTAGCTTATCAGTGAGAAAAACGCTGATGGTATGTAATATCTGCCTTGTATGCGTCGAAGGGAAGCTTGAAGTGGATCCCTATCGAACTTACAACACATCACTGCATACGATAACCCACACCAATACATCTGCAGTTCCAGCTGTCATGCGAGTTGAACGGACAAGCGCTATTTGAAAGCAGTGTTTCGTAACCTAAGGCTTCCTGGTGCGGCACCTATGTCGACAGCTGGAGGCCGCACCGTTTTCGGTATTTCTCCATATTCCCCTTCGTGCCAGCTGTACGTGTGTTGAAGAGTATAAATGCATTGGACTAGTTGGTCTGGGTTCGAACTGTGAAACTCACCATCACGAATCAAAGTTCAAGTTTCATTTTTAAATATGGCGCCGAAATATCCGTGGGTGACGCAAAAAATTTTCAAAAGGCATTTTTTATATTTTCGCGAAGTTGGCTCCATGAAATTTGACGAAACTTGGTAGGCTAGGTCTATGACATTCACAAATGACAATGTACTTCATTTTTATCGATTGGGAGCTACGTATAGGACCCAGTAGACTCGTTCAAAGTCTATGACGTCACGGTGTTAGGTGCGGTAAGCTCGAGCTTGCGCCTCCACCCGTATTTTCTTTTCGCGCGTTATCTGTCTTACCAAGCGTTGTGTCGCGGTGGGAGCAGTGTTTTCGGAATTCTGAAATTGTACTTTACTAATACGCGAAAAATCGTCAAGTGTCCCTTTCACCTCAGCTGTCACGCCTTTAATGCGCCCGGCGTTCAAGGTGGCACTATTTGTGCGTCGCCGCTGTAAGTTGCAGCGACCGACGCTAGCTGGTGCATCGCTTGGTGCACGCTGCAAAGCGTGTCGTTAGCTCCTTAGTGGCGCGCTCAGGCGCCGTTTAGGTGCTCGTTTGGTTGAAAAATCGTGCAGTTAACCTGGGATGACCAAAAAGTTTCACTAGACATCTCAACAAAAACTAGAGTGAATAGAACAGCCAGAGCGCTGACCACTTTTTGTCTACTCCGTTTGAAACGACTGCATGGGCTTGTCGAGAGAGCATGACTTAAAGGGCCCCTGCAACACTTTTCTAGGTAGCCATGGAATGGATTCACTAATGGAGCTTATTGCCTCGTGAAATCACCACCGTGAAAATTTCCAGAATTTATCCTGTAAGAGCGGAAATATTTTCCCGTGCGATCGCGCACGCACGCGTGGACAAGTAGCGGCCTCTTGCGGTGGCCCCAGTAATGACCGAGCGCACCATGCTCAAATCGGCCAATGGCTAATACTTGTCGTTGAACTTGGTGACTTCGAGCATGTAGCGTCATTTGACGAGAGATGATAAAACAATCTTTAGCTGATTTTGAGAAATTATTTTATATTTCAAGCCGCGTGGCGCGCTATAATATTTGGCACGCGATTTCTAGGGAGCCTCGACTACTGATCGGGAGCGTTTTATGGCCATGTTCAAAAACCATGTGCACCCTGGTTTTATTGCGCTGTCGAGCGAAACTTAAGTCAAGCTCGGTCAACAAGCACAATCGTTCCTTGTTCTAAGTTTGAGCACATTGAGGTCACAGTCGATAACAGCGCCCTTGCTCGTAACATGTAATGCTTTTGATTACGTTTGCGCATGTTAGGTGCTCCTGACGCACTGCAGCTGTCGGCTGTGAAAAAAAAAAAAAAGAGTTGCAGATTGGGGCGTCTCCCTCACTGGTGGGCTCAGCTGTCGCGGGGCTGCCAACTTTGCTGAAGAAGGCTTTTTAGTGTGCTGTACCCTCGCAGGCGGTTGGGTTAGGCGCAGCATTTGAGGCACTTCCGCGAGCGGCGCATGGTCGGCAAAGCGCAGGCACAGAAACTTTAATGACTGCGTGCCTGACCATAATGAGCTCTACTTTGCTGTGCTTCTCGCTCTTCGATGCGATCGATTTTTGTCGCTGTTGTTCATAGTGAAACAGCGAGAAAGAGAGAGAGAGAAGGGGAACGCATTCACCGCGAACAAGTGGATGGCGCTACGCCGTTATAATGACTGCGGGCATTTTTGAAATTCTCATGTGACCTCCTCCCTCGTAGCTTTGCTGCGTGGAAGCTACATCGAAACAGAGTGCAGCACGAGTTATGCAAACTTTAATTAACAATTATGTCGCAGTCGGTATGAATTCATCTTGGTAGGAGGCGCACAACTTTTACACAGTAGCACAAGACACGAGCGCTTATTTTCAGTTAAACGCTTATTGCAAACCTCATACGACGTTTGCAATAAACGGGTGAAAGAAGAAAAAAAGTAAAAAGCAGGACAAGAAAAAGCGCTCGTGCAGTGCCATATATTACTCATCCATTATTATCGATCACCCCCCCCTATCCCCCCCCAAAAAAAAAACTAAGTTCTTTTCGTGTGAGCGAGATAACAGGTGCACTAACACACTCAAAGTCATCACGTGTCATTTCTGCTGCTTCAACAATCAAACGTGTTAACAAATCTCTGTCACGATATAAAACGAATGTGTTGTCGAAATACGGCACACAACATAGAGTGCCCTTGTCCTGCGACCTCGCTTATGTTGGATATGTGAAACACGCATTAATGAGAGGTTAAAAGAACACCATAATAAAGTGCGATAGTCACTTGCCGATTGACTGTAGAAAGTGTGGTTGTGTGCCTTATTCGACAACACATGTATTTTATATCGTAACAGACCCGTTTCATTGTTGAAGGAACAGAAATGACACTTGATGACTTTGAGTGTGTTGACTAACCTTCTATCTCGCTCACGCGGAAAGAATATTTTTTGGGGGGTGTGATTGATAAATATGGATGAGTAATGTATATGGCACTGCACGAGCGCTTTTTGTTGTCATGCTTTTTACTTTTTTTTTCTTTCGCCCATTTCTATACCCTGACGTTTGCAATAAACGTTTGGTTGAAGTTAAGCGTCTGTATCTTGTGTTCCTGTGTATAAGTTATGCGCTCCCTACCAAGATGGCGCAAAAATTGTTTCGAATATCGTTTGCAGCGAGGGGCGTAGGCAAAGAAAAAAAATAGAAAAAAATGGAGGCGGGAGGAGGGGAGAGGCACGATCTTAATCCGAGGTGGAGGCCGGACAGGCAGTTATGGTACAGTGTAATATAATGATCTGTATGTCATGGCAAAAAAAAAAAAGGAACAATAATTCGGAGGGGGGGTGGGGAAGACCCGTGCCAGGTGTGTCTCCCTCTGGCTATGCAAGTGTGTGCAGTATGTATGCTGAAACGCGTGCGTTCAAACAATGACTGTAAGTTTCATACTTGCGTACCCTGACAGCGTACCCTGGCGGTGCAGAACGGTGTATCGAGTATTGCGTACGCAAAGCGCTGCATGTGCTCTGCTGACATTCTTTTGTTGTTTTCTTCTTTTTTTCTCTCTCTTTTTTAAATACTACTCGCGGTGATTGGCGTCCTTTATATGCCTTAGGTGCGCCAACTTTACGATTCTCTGTTGTTTTGCATTTTTTCGGCGCATTATAATGGGGACACTTAAGATAAAAACGACATTTATCTTATTAGTAAATTGACCTCATAGTCGCAGACGGGCTCTGCTAGGGCCTACGCAGGTCTTTCCATGCGCTACTCGCACAGCCGCAACACATATGCCTGGACCCCTGCCGCACCCAAGCGGAGGGTCAAAGAGAGTCGCCGATTCGCTCTTTACCGTCCGCTTGGGTGCGACTGTGCGGGTAGCGCGTGGAAAGGTGCCTACGTTGTTTGCGGTGGGGGCCAGAGACTTGACGTACCCAATTTCAGAATAATTTGTCGAGCCAATCCGTGACGTCACGCGGGGGGATTTTTTGCGCGAAATTTAAAAATGAAGCGTCTACCTCCATGTTCTTTTATATTAGTATGATGACGAAATTGACTTCGCTTGAGTTCACAAATTGTCAGTCTAATACGATTTTTGTTTCACTTCAGTGTTCGTTTAGGCTCTGTAATACTCCTTCTGGGTAGATGCTCGCGAGGATCTGAATCGCGCATTCACATTCCCGCGCACGCAGTGCCTTCGGACGGCAATGTAAATTTGTTGGTGACGTTCTGAGTGTGTTAAAGGGCTGCGAATCGTATGTGTCCACGAAGCTTTCTGGACACCCTTTTTCTTGTACATTGCGGCCAACGTGGCACATATCATCTTAAAAGAAGGCATCGTGCGCGCTTTGCTCGCTGCGTTCTTCGCGTCTTCCGAGGCTGTCATGCCACTGGTCGGTGCCCTTGAGTAAACCTATCCGCGCGCGCGCTGCCATCCCGTCGGCTGCGGCGCTGTCGCTTCGAAAGCGGAGTCGACGAACGTGGCGTTTTGTTCTTGTAGTCTCCGCGGCGCACTTGGAAGGCTGCAGCAGCACTCGCGGAGAGCGATGGCGCGCCGGAGTGTGCGCGTATCGTCTTTCGCCGAAAGCGCGCGCATTCGACGTCTTCGTGAACGGGGTGCCTGGCTTGTCAGAGAGCGAACGCCCCCCTTTTTCTTCCCAGGGACAGCGACGGCGTCTGGGTAGAGCAGCGCCGGCGTTCGTGATGAGCTTTACGTCCGCGCCGCCCTGCAGACTCGCGAGAGACTCGAGGATAGAGCCAATCCTTCCGTTCAAAGACCTTCTTTGTCTGGGAAATTGTGCTGGATGGGCGCGGGCCGACGCATCCTGTCTGTTTTGGAGGCATGCTGGCCATTATCGGCCAAAGGGCGGGGATGCTTGATGTTCTCGGTATTATTTCTCGACGCACGCGCGCGCGTCTTCCTGCGACTGCGGCCGTGTTGTTGATCTGGCGTTCGCCGGATCGTTGACACATCTCCTAGGAAGTTCAGGCCAATGAGATTCCGAGCAACTTACAGCTCGTAAACTCCTTCGACAGTAACTGCACGTGTACACCTATTTAATTGTGAAGGGACTCGCAGAAGATGGTGGAACCGCCACATGGATACCTGAAAAGTTATACTTCTTGTAGAATATCTCTGACATCATTGAGTTGCATAAATAAATGGTATCTAAGTAATGGGGAGGGGGGATGTTATGTCTTTGTAAGATGAGACACAGAGAACACTGTATGTACACCCACAAATATCCATGGGGGCTGTCAAAGCGGATGCATGGGTGTTGTTGCCGCAGCGGCGTTCCATGCAAAAAAAAAAAAAAAAAGCTGGCCAAGCGAGGTCATGGGAAGGGTTTCTGCGTAGGGGGAATTTTTCCGTTAATAAAAAAAAATGGTTGTCATTGTGCAGACACGCAGTCACTTTCGAAAACACCGTGCTGCAGGTGCCACTGCATTAGAAGTAAGGTGGTCAACTGCTTGAATTTGTAGGCCACAGTAATCTTTCCATTTTCATGCCTTAATTGTGGTGAAGCATTATTAAATACACACTGTTATCGTGATAGCAATTAAACGGACATTGGAGGCGCGTTTTCGTCGTTGCCGTCATGTTCTGTATAAAGTCCAGCTCGACCACACCATTGGTGCCTCGAATGTTCTGTGTGTAAATGAAAGGGTTTGAGTGAAAGGGCACCAGCGTTGCATGGTCGCAGCATAAGCAGGGATAAAACGGGTTGGCCGTTTCGGTCGCACGAAAGGCACATTAAAGGGTGTTGGTAAGGGTGGACGGGGGGGGGGGAGGTATGCGGGGCTACGGTAGTAACTTGACCTTGACCAGCCGGGTGTCCTAGGCGGGCTGTATCCTCAGACGAGATCACCAGATGTCATACACTTTTCTAAGTGTTGTGCTCTTGACGCAAGCTTGCACAGGGGTCCTAAACAGCATGAAGGTCGATTCACTCACCTTAGGGGCTCCATTCCCTTATGTCACTTATTTGTTCAGTTACACCATGTCTTATGCTAAAAGAGAGAACTGCCAGCCTTACTTCATATAGCATTTAAATTTGTTGCTCTTGCATTCATTCCTTTCTGTTTGTCGTAAAACTATGACTTTCAAATGCAATATTAGGTTTTCAATAAATAGGACTGGTGGTGTTTCACTTTCTTTCTTTTTTTTTTTTACACTCGCAGGTTGCTGCCAATGTGCTAGTGTTTATATGTGGCCACCTGGTGGGGGTGTTCGTGCATTCCATCATGGAGCATGCTCAACGAAAGGCCTTTCTGGACACACGAAACTGCATCAATGCCCGTTTGCACATGGAGGATGAGAATGAAAAACTCGTAAGATACAAGTCCTGCCACAACTAAACACAGAGCGTAATGCATGTTAAATGCAGCTTGCCTCTCATCTTCTACAATTGCGTGTGTGTTTGTAGGCATATACTCGTGATGGAGTGTGAGTTTAGCTAGCAGGCTAAAAACCTGTCTAGGTTTCAGCTGAATGAGAAAGTTATATGACATAATGTTGTGAACATATTAGTCCTTCTGACTAATGCTATTTGTGTAATGGGTCATAGCCATGAAAAAAATGAAAAAATAAATAAAGATGCGATGTTATCACGAGATGTCCACAAAAAAAAAAAAGCATCATGTCTTCAGGGTTTCAAGATTAGAAAGTTCCTCTTAGTGACATCAAAATTGTAATATGGTGCACCTCCAATAGGTTTAGGGAGACTGCAAATTTCAATTTAATACTGAGAAGGTCAGTGCGTGGCGTAAAAAGGCACGATTAGATAAATGAAAAACATAGTGCAAAATGCAAAGTGACAGTGAATTTAAGATGCTGTGTGTGGTATGTGGGTACCAGCACAGTCTCTTGCACCATTGGCACTGGGTGCCATGAAAACTGTTGCTAAGTGCTTCAGCCCACAATATCCTTTTCAGTAGATTTAAAATTGAGCTGTGGCTGTAAGCTCGCTGATACTCACACTTTTATTGCTCGCACCTTAAAGAGTGTTTCTTCAGTAGCAGTACAAGGATATAAAGCATGAGTGCACAGGCAGAGGGCCACAAACTGTGTGCAAATCACCTTGTTCTTTGAAACTTTAATGTCTTCTGAAAGCACCGAAACTGCACCTAATGTACAACAAAGCTTTGAGAAATAGAAACGGCTGCTAACCATTACCTCACTAAACTGAGAAAATGAAGAATTTGTGTTAACACAAGCCTGACTCACAAGCAGCATTAAAGGGCCACTCACCAGGCCCCATACCAAATTTTAGTTAGACCATGGAAGTTTTGGGGTGTCCGATGAGGAACATTTCGCCACAAAAATTTCTTTGATCGGTTCATTACAAGCTGAGAAAACTGTTTTTTTGAAGCGGCGTAAAATGAGGGTGAGAGGAGGCGAGCTCCAAACCCTTGCTGCTCCTCCGTGTAGCATTCACAAGCCAAATCTCTTCCCTACCCTCTCCGTCATCCGACCAAGAAGAGATCAGGTGCGCATGACGTGCCCAAAGAAGCCCAACCCCCGTGCAGGCGAGCCGCGTTTATTTTTATTTATTTATTTATTTTGACCAGCGTTGCTTTGAGGTGTACTGCCTGTTTCTGTGGGATGGTTTGGAAACTATGGCTTGGACGCAGTAGAATAGATGAGCACAATGAGTGCACTAACGCGTAGGAGCGTTCCACAGCTGTCGTCAGCTCGATGCGCTGACCGCGGGGACATGAACGCATGCAAAATGCTGGCACATTAGCCCCGCATTTCGTAGCAATTCACGCAATAAAATGAAAGAAAGATGCGCACATTTCCTTATTGTGTCTCATTATTTGTCTCAAGTTTTATTCATCTATTCAGGCAACAAATTACATAAACTATGCATGTCGTGTTAAATTATATAAGCCATGTCACATGGTATACTGTTGAGAACATCCGAGCGCAGTTGTCTATGTAGATGACAAACGCCACTGCATTGCCGTGTGTACGTAGGGCCATTCATATGCGCACGTCATGCCCTCATTCCTTATGCGCGTGCCCGAAAAAGAAAGGGGGAGCATCGTTCTTCTTGAAATTTGACCTATTTCCGCGGCGCATAGCGTTGCAAATTTTGCCAGAAGTGTTCATGAACGCCTCATCTACGCATTGCGCTTGTCAGCTCGAAATTCTCAAACCTGGTGAGTGGCCCTTTAATAAAAGCAATTTTCATTTAGAAACTGTTTGATAAAGTTTCAACTGTGGAGTAATTAGATTGGCACAAGTAAGTGGCCTCTGGGTTATTTCACAGGAACGGCTACTACTCAGTGTATTGCCACAACATGTTGCCATGGAGATGAAAGAAGACATCATAGCTCCCCGAGCTGGCCAGTTCCACAAGATCTACATACAAAAGCATGAAAATGTCAGGTATGTAATGCTCGAATTTTTTTTTCTATCCTGTACTATGTAATTCATGTTCAAATATAAACAACTTGGAGGAATATGGAAGGTACAAGGAAATAATGTTGCAAGAAGTTAGAACTGCAGTTGGAAGGGGAAAAAAAAAGGGAATGATAAAAGTGGCCTACTTAGTTCATAACCTGCAAATATATGAACCCATGTGCACAAGCATAAGTAACGAGTACTTCATTGGGAAAGTGAAACACCAGAACAATATTTGCACACATACACAGCATAGATTTGCTTGAATGTATTACATCGCTGACCATGGATCTTGGCCGGGTGTTGTTCTTAAAATTTTGAGTATGAATCGATATCATAAAAATCATTCAACAGATGTTATAGTGATACTGTATTCTCACAGCCCAATATCTGTTTAGGTCTGATGCAAAAGGGGCGTTTCAGTCACTTAAGTAACTGCATGAACCTCTTACGAATAAACACGTATTGATTTTAACATGCCTATGTTAAAGAGCTCGTGTGGCGAAAATTGTGGCATGGGCACTGGCGCAGTCGGTTGTGAGCGAAAAGTCGGCATTGTCTGTGAGCGGAAAATCTAAAAAGGTGCAAATAAAATAAATGCAAAATGAAAAAATTGGTTCGAGCCACAACAGAGCTCAGGCCTGCTGCGTGACGAGCAGGCGTTCCACCTAAAAGCTACGCTGTTGCTTGAAACTGTTTTGGAAAAAAAAATTATAAATTGTATGAATGTCGTGTAGTGAGAGGAGCCTCCTTAACGCATGTAATACATGAAATAAGCACAAAATCACGCCAGACATCAAAACATGCAAATTGTGCAAAGGGTTTTAAAGGTCCACTTGTTACAGTGCACTCAGACCTGTTCAATCAGCAAAAGCATTGACTTAGTGAGCAGCTGTGTAGATTGATGTGTTGCCTTATGAACATGTAGTGGGCCCTTCGCTGATATGCAAAAAGAAGAATTATGGCTTAGTGGTTACTTCACAACTGTTCTTTCAGTAGGCATCCTAGGACAGTTTGTAACAAACTAATGTTATGTTCACAATCGTTCGTTTCCTTATGGCACGGTTGAAGCTTGCACTGAGAACTAAAGCCAGGCTAGCAATTGAGAAGGCGATGCGCACGAGGCCCAATTACGATTTTGCATTCTACTCTTGAAGACCAAGCTCGAGTGTGTTCCAAGTTATTTCTTGTGCCATGAACATCAGTGGCCAAATGGCTACATGTACGAACATGCACGCATGCATGTATGTGTGCGTATGCATATATATGTATGTATATATGTATGAACAAGTATGTATGTTCACAGAGGTTCGTTTTGTTTGCGACACGGTTGGGGCATCCATTAAGAAGCGAAGCTAGTCTAGCAGTCGAGAAGGTGCGGGCACGGGGATCGATTGCACTGTGGCATTCTACTCTAGAAGGCGAAGCCTAAGCGTTCTCCAAACTTTTGTAATGTTTTATAAGATTGGAATACACATGTAAAAAAAAACACGACTGTAATATTAAGCACACATATCTTTAAGAACAATTGCTTGAATTTCATGTCATGTCCAAGGAAATGGAGAATATCACACAAATATTGATTTGGTTTGTTCAGAAAAGTTTCAAATTGACAGTTACTTGCCCTTCCAAGGATTTGACGTGCTGAATATTTGAGTTCAAAGTTCTTTTTCGACCTGGAACACATACATGAAAGTAGTTCAAGATATATTTTGTTTTGTGTGCAGTTTTAAGTGCAACATTATTCCAGGTACTTTTGCACTAATGGTGAACTTCTGAGCCTGTTTTGTAATAAAAATTGTTGGGGCTTAACGACCAAAAACCAGAATGTAATCTTGTTTTGAAAAAAATGCATGTTTGGCTTAACTCACGATCTCTTAGACGTTTTTTTTTGGTGATTGTTGTACTTTAACTATTGCCGTGCTTGTTCTTCTTGCAGCATCCTGTTTGCTGACATTGTTGGCTTCACAGTGCTGGCCTCTCAGTGTAGTGCCCAAGAATTGGTTCGGCTCCTGAACGAACTATTCGGACGTTTTGACCAGCTGGCTAATGTGAGTTTACCCGTTAAAGAGCTTTTTGTCTGTGATTGTAAATTTGTGCATGATATTGAAAGTACAGGAAATCCTTCAGCATTGCAAGTTTATTCTTGTTGGAAAGTTTCTTTGCGTCTTGTTTTCAGGACAACCACTGTCTGCGTATCAAAATCTTGGGTGACTGTTACTACTGCGTGAGCGGCCTGCCCGAGCCTCGTTCTGACCATGCTCACTGCACTGTTGAGATGGGGCTAGACATGATTGATGCTATAGCGTGAGTGCCGCTTGCTTTCTTTGCTATTAAAAAATATGCTTAGGGTCTCATTCGAGGGCTAATATTATACCATGATTACGTTCTAACATTATTTTATAGCAACCCTTAGCATCTCTTGAGCACGATTTAACCTCTCTGAATGAAAACATTGCCATTGAAGCTTGCTTAGGGCGTATTCATACGTCTAAAGCACATCATCAAGTAAAAACTGTTACGGTGTCATATGATCTTACAAATTTCTTACAATTTCTTACAAATTTGGCATGGCATGACATTGCATGCAGTAAGAGTTACCTGATAACTTATAATAATTTCTGCTTCTTGAAGAAGGACAAGTAAATAGTGCATACTAAGACTGCACAAGAAGTGACACCGTAAAGTTTTGTTTTTACAGCGAAAGAGATCACAACAAGGGTTACGTGCGCTGTTGTTGTCTGCCGCCGATGTCCGTAACCACTATTGAAAAAAAAAAGTACACAAAACACACCAAGGACACAATGGGATTCAAACCGGGGTCCCCTGCATGCGAGCCCAGTATACTACTGCAGAGCCATGCCAGTGCCTGAAGCTCCATTGCAAACTGGCCTTAGGCAGGCTTGAATGTCGGGGAAGGAATCTCGTTAATACGAGTAATAAGCGTTTTAGAACAGTAAAGGAGAAACAAGGCGTCACACATTTCGAATCGCATAACGAATGGGCTGTTGAGTGATCCAACCCATTACAAAAGCTTCAGGAATAATTCTTTATCGACGTCAGCCACAGCATCGAAAAATTGCACAAAAGTTCTTGCAGCTGTGTAGCAGGTAGTGCCACGCTTCTCCGAAGACTAACGAAGAATGGCATAGTGGATGCCTCCCTACTGCAGAAAAATTTGATGATTAATTGTGTAGTGGATTTTCTGCAAGTATGCTTGTAGCAGTTACCCAAAGAGCATTTAAAAGAGGCTGTAAAAAGGCCGCTCTTCCAGTTCTCGCTGTGATTGTGCTGCGTGTTCCACGCAGACCTGGTGGTTTTTTTCGTGTTCTGTAGTGAAAATTCGTGATGTAAAATTTCGTTTCTTGTGTGCCTGTTGCACAATTGAATCATTAATGTAATAAGCTTGCTAAGGCTTCAAGGCTTTGCTTAAGAAATGAAAACAAACAGTATTATTATACAGAATTGTTGATTGATGTGTTTCGCTGACAAAGCTTAGCATCCCAGGTGTGCTAAATGACCTAACTTATTAAGAATATTGCAGAAAGATCTCAATATTTCAGCCAATTAGTGAAGTTTAGGGCAAAATGTGAGTAAAGTATGGGCACAATTTCAGGCAGCGAAAGCCACCAATTTGTTAAGGAAGTTTTCTCACCCCACCATTATATACAACAGCCGCTCACAAAGCTCATGGCCTGCAGTAAGTGTGTACAGGTGCAAAAATAATCGTTATTCTTCTTTTGAGTTAAGTATGTCATTTGTGTGAATGCTAACTTTAATAATTTCTGTTCAGCAGTCTTCTCAATTTAGTAAGCCCTGTGCTTCCTCTAGCTTCATTAGATTGATGTTTACTTTCATTTCGAGCTGCAAAAGGAGTAGCAAAAAAGCGCCTTCATCTTTTGTGCTTGTACACATTGCAGGTCGGTCGTGGAAGCCACAGACGTTCAACTCAACATGCGAGTTGGCATTCACACAGGTCGAGTGCTATGCGGTGTGCTGGGCTTGCGCAAATGGCAGTACGATGTCTGGTCCAACGATGTCACTTTAGCCAATGCAATGGAGGCTGGCGGCATCCCAGGGTGTGTATGACATGGTGCCAAGAGGTAGCAACATCAATACCACATTTTCAGAACGCTGTAAATTCATGGTGACAAAGGAAAGAGTGACCAAAGAAGTGACATGAGCGTAGATTGCAACCACGTATGCCAGGAACCCAAATCAACTATTGCTAACAAAACGCAACGATGTCGCAACATGTTAATCTGTGATTCAATTTGGAACTAACCATTGGTGCTAGTGCCAACTATGTGTATGACAACATCCGACTGCCCAAATTCACCGGTTTTCTATAGATTTGCTTTTATTATCTTATAGTACCTCCACGCTCGAGTGGAATCTGTTTCATCTTGTGATGCAGAAGAAAAATGGTATCAGTGCAATTGAATTTTACTCGCATAATTAGAAGCTACTTGCATTCTATTCTATGGCATAGAAATTTGTGCCGGAATATCTAAGATAGACATATGAATTCTGTTATAAAGTCATTGCAGCCCGAATATGTTATATCATTGCAGCCCGAATATGAGTAATGTGGGTTGCCTTCCTTGTTGGATAAAGAAAGATATGAAGTTGAGTTAAGGCTGCAGCACTAAAAGGAAAATTGACTTATTGATCTACAGTCGCTCACCGATTTTTCGGACTCCAAAAATTCGGACTTGTTGGATATTTCGGACTTCAATATTGCACCGTCAGGGTTCCCATAGGGTTAATGAATTTTTTCGACCATTTTTTCAGACGAATTCGCCCCCAAAAAGTTGGATTTTTCGGACTAAATCGCTTGTTTTGAGCTGCGCCAGGAACCTGTATGGACGCCACCATGTTGTCGGATTTTCCGCGGGCTTGAGTAAGCTCAGTGGCTCAATTTTAAAAGGGCTTTTCTTCCCCAAGATTGAAAAGCAAACATCATATTTCAAGTTTCGGAGGCCCTGTCTGCTTCAGAAAACGCGGCACGGGACCATTTTTTGGTCTTCGGTCAGCCATAGTGGTCAGCACTGTCGTCATCGCACCGCACATGGAGGAGGTGGAGATGCACAGTGGTGGAGTGAATGTGCCTGCCACAATGACATTAGGGAGTTTTAGAATAGCACACCGCGAGCCCTTGCGGTGTGGTCGCTGTCACTGCGCATGAGTCGTAACACGAGTCGCCATTCGCGGCCCGCCCGCAGAAAATCTGAAATAGCGTGCGGCGATCTCGACCCGCGAGGGCCGCGAATTGTTGTCTGTAGCTTCCGTGCATTTGGGTTTGCGGTCGGGGCGAAAGTCCCTACACTTTTCTCTAGGGGGAGCAAACGCTATTCTAAAACTCATAATAGGGAGTTTTAGAATAGCGCACTGCGAGCCCTTGCGGTGCGGTCGCTGCCACTGCGCATGCATCGTAACGCGAGTCGGCGTTTGCGGACCGCACGCAGAAAATCCAAAATTGCGTGCGGTGATCGCGGCCCGCATGTGGCCTGCAAGCGCTGGTTTCAAAGCTACGGTGTCGCTGTGGTTGTGTATTGCGGTTTGCAGCAGCGCAAACGCTATTCTAAAGCTTATATGGCGCCCACCACGCCTGCAACGCTTGCAAACGGTATTCTAAAACTCCCTAATGCGTCCGCTATACCCGCAATGCCCGCGGCGCCTGCAAACATTGTTCTAAAACTTCGCTCGTGGGGACAATGACAATTTCATGCGCAGAGCCCACAGACAAAGAAATTCTTCACCAGGTTGTGCCGCAGCCGAAGAGCGGTTCGGATAATGACGACGATGATCGCCCGCAGCTGTCGGCAGCGGAGATCGCCACTGTGGTGACGCTTTTGTCGAGCATTTACGGTGACGATGTCACCTTGGCACAAATACGGGCGAACCAAATCGCTTCCAAGCGTAGTATGAGGTAAGGCAGAACCATGGACTTTTTTAAGCCTGCCTGATGCAATAAAGTTCATATTTCTGTCAAAAACAAGTTTTTCGGACTGTTCGATTTTGGACTTTTTTCGGTTCCCCGCCAGGTCCGAAAAATCGGTCGACGACTGTATTTATTTATTTATTTATTTATTTATTTATTTATTTATTTATTTATTTATTTATCTGGTTTGATTTGATTTGGTCCATTTGTCTATCGATCTGTGCATAGCAGAGATATTTGAGTGTCATTTCAGATCAGCTAGTCTAACAATATATACTGATCTGTGTGATTTCACTCTCTCCCTCCCTCACAGGCGTGTACATGTGACAGAGGCAACTGTGGAGTGTCTGCACGGCGAGTACCAGTTGGAGCCAGGCAGAGGGCAGGAGCGCAACAGCTACTTGCGTGAACACAATGTCAACACATATTTCATCCGACCACCTGCACACAGGAGAAAGGTGTGCCCAATCTTTCCAATGCTTCTTTCGTAATGTGACACTTACTGTTGCATGATATAGTTCACCACGTTTGCTTTAATCTGGGAATGTCGGAACTCACCCATGAGCCACGCAAGGGCCCTGTTGATCTCTCCCCCCCCCCCCCCCTCTTTTTTTCAGCAGGGGTCAGTACCACCTCGCAGGGCTGATTCTTTCATGGTTTAGAGCTCTTGAAGCTTTTGTTAGGGCATAAAACATTCTCATGCTTTTGTTTTTCTGTATGACCATGTTTCACATAACATTTCATTACCGTGAAATCTTAAGCAAGCACCCCTGCCCAAGCAAGTGCCTGCTACCCTTTTCGGAAGATTGGGAATACGCACCAATGACTGAGTAAGTTGTTCCCCCACCCCTCCATTTTCGCCATTTTTTTTAGTACCTGTCTTCCAGTCCTGCAGCAAAGGTTCCCAGAAACTCAAGTTCTGAGAGTCTTTAGATATGTGCACAATTTTTTAGTACTTTTACTGTGCGGTGCCTCATATTATCGAAACATTTGAGGACCGTCTTTGGCCCCCTTGTCATAACACATCAAATTTTACATGACGATTTCCTCCAGTTCAGCTAAAAAAAACACGCGAGCGTGCACCCACAGCACATTCATTGCAAAAGCTGGAAGAGCAGCCTTTCTTGAGTATTTCTTATTTAAACCCTCTTGGGGACACTACTGCAACACTGCCATAGCACGCACTGTGCCATTATTCATTATAATTTTTAGGTGAGGAAGCACCCACTATGCCATTTTTCGTCACTCTTTGAGGAAGCGTGGTACCTGCTACACACCTTTGAGGCAATATTTGTGCTTTGTTGATGCTGTGCATGACGACGATGAAAAATTATGGCCGAGAGTTCTTAATGGTTATGAAGCATCCACTGACCCACTCGTTATGCGATTCGCAATGTGTGATGCCTAGTTGTCAAGTTACTCTTCTAAAATGCTCTGTTACACATGTGAGTGTGATTCCTTACCCTACATGAGGCCTGCGTAGGGTCTGTTTGCTACGGAGCTTCGAGTACCCGCGTAACTGTAGGGTAAAATGCTGGGCTGTCACACAGAGGGCTCAAGTTCAAATCCCACTGTGCCCGAGATATTCTTAATGTATTTGCTTTTTTCTTATTTCATGCGATAGCGGTTACGGACACGGTGGTGGTGGCGAACAACTACGATGGCGGAATCGGAATTTGAAGACATCTTGTTATACTTTCATTGTTAAACAGTAAATGCAATGCGTTTTCAGTAAAGCATGTTGTTAGAAGCACTTCTTAGCAGCTGTCCCACTGCCATCTTGAATTTTGGTCCGCAACTGAGCACGGGTCCCTTTCCAAATCTTGCCCGATTTTCTTTAACCATAGAGAGATGCTTGCTTAGCATTGTGTGGTAGTTTTGTTATCATAGGTTTCCAAAACTTAGACAGCTTTGAATCATACAGTATAGTATAGTTCATTTATTCTTCATTATCGTAGGTACAACTTTTTAAAGTCCTATCCCCATGCACCTTCGTTCTTTTAGTGTTAACATTGCGAGGACACAATAGTCACTTATTAAGAGATCGGCTGAACAAGAGACCTGAAATTTGCAGTTGTTTATGGCGGTACATAATCAACAGCTGCTTTTCTTATTCTAATACAGACGATGCTGTTCAACCAGCTGCATGTTCGACGCATGGCTGGTCGCAAGCTGTCATTCAAGAATGTCTCCAATGTGGTGGTGCAGCTGTTGCACTCTATCAAGTACAGCATTGATGTGCCCTTTGCCAACATGGCCATGCCTGGCCCCAGTGGTACAGCTGAGAAACAGCCTAGCAAAAAGGTGATCTGTTTTCTACTGGGTACAATTTAGAAGTTGCTCGTTAATGGTGTCTGGAACTAGGTGCTGTGCTAAAGTAACATTAAGGTGGAACACTGAGCAGCTTAGACTGGTAAAACATCCTTTCACATCTCTATTGTTCTTAATTTTGCAATCAAAAGTTCACTGTTAGAGGAAGACATACAAACATCAATGTTTTGTGCTTAAATTTTGTGCCAAGACCCTCGCACCTGAATGTCGGCGTTATGTCACTGATTTCAACCTTTTCATATCTTTGGCTCAATAAAATTTATCAAAACTTGAAATATTTTTGGCAGTGTGATGTACACAGACAATACAGGCATGCTTCTTCACCCTGTATGAATGAGCCATTGCATGAAAGTGCGCTCTATCGTGTAGTTTCTTGGCTTTTCTTTTTTTTTTTCTATCCCCCTTCTTATTTTTTCTTAAGCAGTGTTTCAGTGAGGCTCATGCTCATTTGTAGAAGTTTTTCTTATTTATCAATGTTTTTGTCTACAATACCATTACTTCTATGTGTACATTCTGAATTCACTGTTAATATTTTTGCTTACAATATGTTATATTCTTTATTTCGATATGAAGTTATTTTCTGATTGTCGCATGCTGTTACAAGCTTCTTGCATATTTTTTGTATAGGAGTTTCTGCCTAAAACTCAATATCATCTGGCAGCTCAAAATAAATAAAATATTTAAAAATGAATAAAAACACAGTCACTGGATTTTTTAAAACAAAATATAAGTCATTTTCCCATTGGGGAGTTATGTCTGCTCTAGTAGACACTGTACCCAGTCTGTGACATTACGTGTGGAGGTGGAGGAACTTGAAGAGCAACATCGCCACCTGCGTTTTTTTTTAATCATTTTCTGGCGAACGAATCTTCTTTTGATGTTAGGAGTCGTTTTTTGCTATTTTAGAAGTGTCATTTACTAATACAAGAAAAATAATTTGGCTCTTTAGTGTTAAGGCGTGCGGGCAGGTCTTCAGTTTACATACTCTGCAAAAACTTGTAGACATAAACACTTTGCATTGGATTGGTTAACTTTATTTGCTTGGAGCACCAGAGGGTGGTGTTTTTATCAGTTGTGAAACTGTGCAGCATCAGTTTTCAGCTAACTTTGAGTACTTTTAATGATATCTAAATTTGTACCAGGCATGCTGGTTGTAGCCATCCAACGCGATGTGCATGTAACATGGTGTATAATATATCGCTGTCGAAAATCTCGGTTGTGAAATTGACACTATATAGACAGGCAAGAAGTTTTATTTTGATGAATATGGCAGGTAAAGAGTGCATATTGCAAGGGAGCACCATTAAAACTGCAGGCAGGCTTAGCGTCTTCTTCAATCTGTGAGCTATTTCAAAACGTTTACTGTAAGGTATTCAATTTTTTCTTCACTTTCATTATGTCTTTTGAATAAAACCATCATTGTTGAATATGCAGAGCGTGTGGGCAAATTTTTATGCTCTCTAACGTTCTTTTTTTTTTCCAGTTCAAGATTACTGATAAACTGCACAAACCACTAAAGAAAAGGTACTGTTGAATTTTTCATATCGCGAGCTCAATTTTCAAAAGCTTCAGTGCATGAATGTGCTGAGTACTATGCATATTTTCTCCTCACAACCACTAGATTTGTAAAAACATCAAAGAACAGAATTTAAAATTTCACATTATTTCTTCAGTAGAGGCAGCAGTACATAAGCTGCATTTTATTTTTTTTATATTTTGATTTCTCTCTTTGCATTGTATAACTTAAAAATTTTTATAGTGACCGAAATTTGTAATTCTTAAAAACAGCTGTCAACTAAAGCTTTGCGAATAGCATCATTCTGGGTGCAAAGCGAATTCGAATATTGAAGTGTGATTGAGAATTAAATAAAATATTTTTGAATATTTCAAGAATATTTTTCAAATACTTGGTTTAAAAAAACTTGGAGAGAATTATTAAGAATATTCTTATGAGGTAGCAACATGAAATTGTTTCTTTTGGCTAGGTTGATGAAGCATTGGTGGGGAGGTGTTTCACAGTTGTCTTATCAAAAATCGGGCAATGCAGAAGCCGACTGGCGCATATGATTTGGCGCAACCAAAGGGCTGCCTATAACACTTTACACGTAAAAGGCAAAAGTGCCGTTTCCTCCGCCTCTCCTTCAACTTCTGTGGAAGCCCAACTGATGTGACTGACAAGAATGTGCTCCCTTCATGTCTGGAGTGCCAAATTTGTCTCGTAGACGTAAATATATAACAACATCTGCAGCTTTGGAAGCCATAAATCTTCGGTGGCCAATTTTTCCGGCTTGCTGCCCGAATTGTGGGCCCAAAACAGCATTATTTAACCCCCCACCTCTTCAACATTCATTATCTACATGTTGAAACAGACGTTTTCTGGAATCAATACATTTTCAACCGTAGTGGAGCTTGAAAAGCAGCTTTGCCGCAGTACGAGTGTGTAATGTGGTGAGGCATATTAAAAATTTGAAGGAGTCACTTTCAATTTAGTGTCGACTGTATTTGTCTTTGGGAAGTTAGAATAGTTTGAACAGTAAAATTCTATGGCGGATCGACTTGGATAACAAACACTATTAGAAAAATATTCGAAATTTTGAACATTTGCACTTTGCTATGGGCAACATTGGAAAAGTCAACAGTTTACATGACATATCTAGCAGTACACTGCTCTCTTGTATAAGTTCTTTTTGGCAAAACTTAGTGAATATGAAGCATTTTCAAAGTTTAGCATGAAATGAATAAAATTCTGAAGCACCTTATTCTTGATAGAAAGTCTACAAATTTGAAATAAAGTACAGTTAAATCCCTTTATGAGAGACATGCTTCGGACAGCCATTCTTGTTTTTGATATGAGTTGTCTTTTATAAGCAGGCTACTTCATATACATTTTCTTATATTCTACATTAGGCTCACTTGTGTCTTTTATGCCCATTCATCTGTTATATCACTGTCTGTTGTAAAGGGTTTCGACTGTGGCACTTGTTGATGAGTATGTCAACAGTTTGCATTATGTGTTGTCACAAATTTTTTCTTATCATTGGTTAACATTGTGCGAGCCGACTTGCCCAACACTCGGTAGAAACTTACCATGATAATGTATGAGTTCTAATAAAAAAAGCAGAAAGTCCTCTGTTCAGATTGGAAAACCTTTCCATTTTTGGCAGGCATTCTGTGGTGTACCATCAGCCAAGCAATCGAATAAATAAGTACTTGGCTCAAGCCATCGAGGCACGCAGCGTGGACCGAGAGAAATCCAATCATGTCAACATGCTCACCCTCTGGTTCAAGGACAAGACAAAGGAGGAGCAGGTATCCCTTGTGGCATTGCACTATCATTTTTTAGCACACTGCATGTTTCCCTTCAACTTTTTTTCGGAATGGTCAGAAGACGCTGCGGATCGGTTGTCAAGGCTCCTGAAAACACGCTAGCCAAACAATAAAGTTCAGCAATATACAATTAATTTTCGATTTCAGCAAGAAATCGTTCCCACTCCTTTGTACAAACGATGCAATATACACAAATGACCAGCGCCATGCACCCAAAGTCACCGTAATTGGTCATTTTGAGCATTGTGTACTGCTTAGTAACCGAGGCTGCCTCAGAAGGGCGCCACATGTCCGCATGCATGCTCATAATCACTGGAAGTAAACCACTTATTCGAAGAAGAAAAAAAATAACAAAAATAACAAAAAGAAAGTGTTGAAGGTCACGACGCGCGCATCGCGAAACTTTCTTTCCTCGTGCCATCCCTGCTTAGCTTCCAGCTCGCTAATCGAGACGAGAGAAGAGAAACGGCATTTACGGCGTCTAACAAATCGCTGTAACGTTTGGCACACAGCATGGGGTCCAGTTATGTTTTGGCACAGTTATAGCTACTTTGATACCCCACTGAATTAATTGCTTGTGCAATGTATCTGTAATAGTAAAAATTGCTCTGGTACTTTGAATATGGCAGCCAACTTACTAACAGATGGTGTTAACAGGCAATGTATAGTAAGCCGACTGAAACCAACCTTAGCAATGGAGAGCTATCAATCATTCCAACAACCAATAAACAAATTAGCTTTAATAACTAACGATTTGACATTTGTACATAATATCTAAACTGATAGACAAAAGGCTAATCGCCAGGTCTTAAGATAAACTGTGTCGACAGGCAAGTCACAGGAAGGCGACAAGTCAGGTTGGATCGTGTGCTTTCTGCATTTCACAGAACTTCTGCGCTTCAATGGCACTCAGACCTCGACATAACGATCCCGGATATAATGAAATATCGGTTATGAAGAAGTAAATGAATAATAGTTTTGCAGCAGGTACAGTGCTAGAAGTATACCGTTATACCGAATTTTCGGATATAACAATCTCATCTTTGTGTAGGATGCAACTTTGTTATAACGTAGTTTGAGTGTATAATATGTCCGAGTTCACCAGCTCCCAAACATGATGATTTATGAAATCAATTTTCATCTAACACAATATCCTTATCAGCCTATCCAACTAACAAAAATTACTTGTACTCTTTTTTTTTTCTCTTTTTTCCACACTTGCTGGCTATTTCTATTTCATTGAAAATGACTGTGGTTAGTTGCCAATGGCTTTAATAATATCCTGTAGGTTTTTGTTTTGCGCCTTTCACAGTACAGTCGAACCTCGATATATCGAACGGCACGGCGATCGCAAAATAGTTCGATATATCCAGAATTCGATATAAAAAAATCACGAAAAAAATGCGTCAACAGCTTGCTGAAAACAACCAACGAACCGTTCAAGCGTGGTGCAGTAAATACTCACTTGAAGATTCAAACATAGTATTTATTGTGTTGGTTTAAAATATTGAAAAAGAGTAGCCTGCTTTTTGTTGGCCATGGCGTGTTTGACGACTGCGTCCTTAATATAGTCCAGGCGATCCATAAGTGATAGGCCGGTGCCTTCAATCGCGCCGCAGTGGCGGCGCACAAGGGCCAAGGCAGCTACGACCTCAGCTGATGTCGGAAGCGGGGCACCATTAGCGCTTGCGGGATTCACCTCGGCAGAGTCTTCATTTGGCTGCTCAGCAGTAGCTTCGGCAACAATCTCCACATCCGTGAGCTCCGCCGTTGTGAGCTCCGCTGTGAGCTCAGCCGTTCGGAGTTAGGCCTGTCGTGCGCGCGACAGGCCTAACTCCGAACGGCGGAGCTCACAACGGCGGAGCTTACGGATGTGGAGATTGTCGCCGAAGCTACTACTGAGCAGCCAAATGAAGACTCTGCACGAACACTGCGAGCACAACGACCGATGCCTGCCGATGCTACGGGGGAGGAGCTTGCAACAAGTGCGCAGTGTGCCGTTGACACCATAGAGACTGCAACGACTGCAAACTGCAAGGCTGCAGCACGCGTACGCTGCTACGTTAAAGTGGCGCTCTTGCCGCCATCGATGTGTGCAGCATTCGTAAACGCCCGCCGCTCTACCACTACTTTGGAGAGTTGCGGGAAAGCTTGCCGCCTGTCAATGGAGCGCGGGCGGTTTGGGGTGGCTGAGTTCGATATATTCATTATATGTCGAACTTTGTTCGAAATTAAAAAATCAATAATGCATGTGATTTCCCGCGTGATATAGGAACCGTTCTATATAGGCAATAATTTGATATATCCGTGTTCAATATATTGAGGTTTGACTGTACAATCAGTTGACCCTAGCCCCACTGTGTTCTGGGCATTTCAGTGTAGCTAGCAACCTTGTGTTTTTGCAGCATTTCTAAATTCTGTTCTTCTGCTGAACATTGAAACAAAGCTTCTCTCTTTTTTTGTCGCACAGTACCACCATGAGAAGGACCACGGCTTTGGCAACAGCCTCGCTTGCATCCTAGGAGTACTTCTCTTGCTGAGTGGAGTCGAGGCCACTGTGCTACCAAGGTAGGGAACACTCAGAAACCTTGATTGGATTAACAAGGCTGTTTAGTGCCACTTCTACTTTCGGTTATCAATGCGCCATACGTACAAGACACCTGTGCAGCGTCGAATACTGGCAGCTACCTGTGCTAGATGGTGACCCGCAACAAACTGTTTTAAGGACAGGCTTCGCAGTCGTTCTGCAAAGAATGTCTCAAGATCGCCTACTGATTACCGCTGAAGCTGACTGGCCATGTAAATTTTCATTCATTAATCATCTTAACCTCAATAGAATCTTCATGGGAGAACGCGACAGTTTGACTCAGAGCCAGTATAATGGTCTGTACTTCACTGACATTAGGTGGCATGTATTTCAGCACGTGGGAAGACATTAGTGAGAAATAATGGAGCCAGGAACATTTTGTGGTTAGTATTATTATTAAACAAATAGGTAGTCTTTATGACTTCAACTCTTCATTCCTGCTTCCTTTCACCCGTAAACATGACGCATAAGCAGACAGTTGCTTCAAGTGATTTTAACTTATTTTTTCTGTGACATAGGTCTATAATTTAGTTACCATAAATATTAAGATGATGAGGTAGAGACATTGTGTGAAGAAATCAGAGGTGCCATCATCCCTCTTTCGTGTCACCTGCATGTTTGTCTGATTTCAGGAATCAGTTGCTTGAATCATGCGTAAGCATTTCTAAATGAGCCCCTTTTACTCATTTTTGCTCTAGACAAATCAATCAGTTATTATGGAATCATATACATATGACTAGGTAAAATCGTGAATTATGCTATTGGTTTAATTTTTGCCAAGAATTCGACATGAATAAAAGAGAGGAACAGTTCAAGCACTGATTTACAAACTAACCTTGTTCAGCAGAAAGTGTGCTTGTCTGCATGCGCATGTGTGCGAGTGCGAACAAGTCCTAGCTTTCATTTCCCAGTGAAACAGACATCACTGAACTACTTAACATTACTACATTTATAGGCTTTGCTAGAAGATGTTGGCACATCTTTTATAGTCATTGGGAAATATATAACAAATTGATTACACATTTATCCAAAATTCAGCTTATGACCCGAGTTTCATGCAGGGCAGTAACATTCAAGTAAGGTATATATTCCTCAATTTAAGCTTGTCCTTAACGAAAGGCATATGTCTGTCAGAAATACTACAAGCCATGGATCCGAGTCCCTCCTGAGCTGGTACAGACTCCATATTGGTAAAATTATGGTAATATACAGTTGTGAGGTTTCATGCATTATGTCCTTCTTTAGTGAAAGTGAAAGAAGAAGCATGACTTGTGTAGTGTATACTTTGTTACAATAGCAGTGATCAAACAAGTTACACAGATTTTTTTTTTGTTTTCATAACGTTTTCTATGTGGCTAATTACTATATATTAGTAGGTATGTTTTACAACATGAAACATTGTTTGAATTCACTTCTTTTTTTTCCAACAGATTTATGCAGTTGTGCTTACAAGAGAGTTGAAGGTCGCGGCACTAGTTTTGAACTAACTGACTGTAGTTTGTTTGCCATTTCTTTTTCCTGCCTGTCCTTCTCTCTCAGGACTCTGATCCTCGTGGTGCTGTCAGTGACTGCATTCGTGTGCGTCTCCATGTTTCTCATCTTGGTGCTGGCTGCTCAACTCAGGGTAGGCCTAACCACTTTCCTTCCTTCCTGAATGAATGAATTGTTTTTTCTCTTGTACTCTTAACCTGAGACATCAACCTATAGAGTATTGATGTTTATCGCCGTGTCACTGCTGCAGTAAGTAAAAAAAGGGCACGGTAAGCACAGAGTATTGTTCTTTCTATCTGTGGGTGGCACATGCCCCGCCTCTTTTTTATCCGTGCGCCACAGCAGGGTTCACGAACAGAGCGAGGGTAGAGACATCGTAGCTGATAAGCACATAGCGAGCGAAGGTCCCGAAACTGCCCGCGCCAACCGTTCGGTCGAAACTTTAAGGCCCACCCACATGCCCGGAATTTTCGAGCGATGACAACAGGGTTTGCCATTGCTATGGCTATCGCGATGGGCCATTTGTCACCATCGTGTCGCAGATTTCTGAAAAACCAGTAAAAACCGCCTGATGCCCAGAAAAGATCGTGACGATTTCCGCAACATTGTAGCACCCCCATCCTCACTTCATTGCAATTTTCTCTTCATGCTAGTTATCTGCGCGTACTTCAAGGAGCGCAAGATATAGGCTACATTTTTTCAGTAACTTCTCATGTGAACAGCGACACGGCAGCCTTATTTTGTCGTTATAATCTTGTTATCAACTGTTTGTTTTGAATGCTTCGGTGGTAGCTTGGTGCAATGTCAACGGCATCATCCTGGATAGTCATCATGCGAGGTTGTCACGAAGTTGGCACAGTGTGTTGTAGCGTACGCTTCTGGCCGCCCCTCGAGATCACAGCAGATACCACCGTTGCGGTTAAACGATTGCGAGAGGAAAAAGCCACGAAACATGTTTATGGAGTGAACAGGTGATGCAGAGACAGAAGATGAGGGAAGTGCAACAAGGACCAAGTTTCCAAACAGCGCACACACATATGTAAATTGCAAAAGGCTAAGCTACCTAACTTTTTTTTTACATTACCACATTTTTTTTTCTCATCCTGAAGAATTTTTCATAAAATTTTTCCCACATAATAAACCCACCCCAAACTTTGCTACGATTTTTCGAGAAACAAGTGCTTTCATTACGCGAGTAAATACGATAAGTAAAGTGACATTTCCAAATCCCCTTCTACTTGAGTGAAATTCTTTATGATAATTTAAGATATTTTCAAGAATGGTAAAGTTTATTATGTTTTTGCTTTTTCTGGGCTTCTTTGCTAAAGTCATGCCGCTTTTTCTGGGTTTCTTTTGCGATGATTATTTGCTTATTAGCTCGGTAGCATCTGGCAACTCTCAGTTGTACACATGAATGACTTGGTGCCTCAAACTCTTTCTTAAAGAAGCCCTGTAACACTTTTCCTAGTAACCATCGAATGGCTTCGTTAAAGGAGTTCATGTTGGCTCACGAATCAACCACCGAAGTGTTTTTAGAATTGGTAAAGTACGGGGGGAGTTACAGAGTTTGGTTGCCGGCTGTAACTGCTTTCTCTCTTGTCGCGCCCCGTCTATCGCGTTGGAAGAGGGAGGGATGGCACGGGGGAAATAAATTAACGTCACGCATGCGTCATGACCACTTTGAGCACCTTTTGTTTTTTGTCTTCGCCCATGCGGCTCACTTTCGATGTGATCATGTGCACATACATGAAGACGGGGCGGCTTTTTGTAGTAGGCTGTATAACTATGCAGTTCAACAAAATCAGCTACTGGCCGTGAATTCGCGTATATGGCACAATCATTAGGGTATATGTCATCATTTCTAGAAAGAAGAGGAAACGATGTCTAGCTGACTTTGAATATTGCAAATTCAAGGCCACGTGCTGCGCTATAATCATTGGCTCTTGTTTGGCTTCTGTTCTCGGGAGCCTCGACTACCAATCGGCAACACTGTGTGACCTGAAGCAGTGCTGCAGGGCCCCTTTAATGCCTTTCTCAAAAATTTTGAACGAGAGATCAATAAGCATGACACCAACCAGAGATTTGCATACCCCTACTTTACCCACAGTGCATCCACTGGGACATCAGCCGTAATTTCGTTCTGCGAATGGTCATCACCGTCTTCTCATTGCTGCTAATCTACTCCGTGGCGCAAGTCAACATGGTAATTATCCTTTTCTATGCACTTTACGCTATGTCTTAGCTAAGATTACGCCATTTTTTTGAACAGCTTTGACACTTCCTGTTGTGAAAAAAAGCTTAGTTTGCTTAAATAATTCCTGCTTTCTGAAACAGTATTGATCTTCCGTCTTCATGGACAGCAGTAGACTGTTTCATAACGTTGTTATGCTGTAGTCTTTCACGCATTTAAAAAGCATTGTGCTGGGAGTGCAACAATGTGTTTTCCTGTTAATACTTCAGTTTAGTATATGAGGTAAGGTCTCGTTAATCTTACTAAAAATGAAAACCTTTTCTAATAGTGGTGTCATTATTGCAAAGCCTTAACAGCTAAAATAAAAGCCAAAAGGGCATTGTTGTAATGTTACTGTGAAGTGTATGTGAAGTGAGCAATGCTGAATGTTATCTTAATTTTAATTTTAACTGCTACTTAGGCAGCTCATGTATGACATGTTCAACACGGTCGACATTTCCAGTGTTAGATTTCGTTACTTATCTGTTCTTATCTACAGTCAACTGCCAATTTTTCGGAACCTCTAGGGAGCAAAAAACCGTCCGAAAATTCGGGCAGTCCAAAAAAATTAATGCAAGCAAAAAAAAACACATTATTTTACTGAATTTTTAATGCAAGCAAGAAAAACGCACCATTTTGCTAATATGTATCGGATCACGAGGGTCAAGGTCGAAGTACCAGACTTTCGAAACTCTGCCAAAGCATCAGTGGGGTGGCTCTGAAAAGAGCTGTTAAAAAAAAAATGCATGCAGCCGACAGCAGGTGCCGTCAGGGCAGCCGGTGTTAGAGCTGCAGTGGGTTGAAAAACTTGTTGATCCTTGTTTGAATGGCATTCCGCTTGCATCTTATCACATTCTCCTCGATCTGAGCAAGGGTCATGTCATCACTGTACACCGATGACAGCGTCATCAATGCTCGCATCAATTCGGCGGTCGTAGGTGGCGCAGGCGTTGGTTCCTCTTTTTCGACATCACAGTCGTCTGAATCTGCCATAACCTGACTGACTATTTCGTCGTCGGTTAGCTCTGCGCAGAAGTCGAGCTCATTGTCAGCGTCGACGAGTTGCAAAGCAAAGCAGTTGCAAAGCATGTCTTGCGTTACTCCCTTCCATGCGTCTGCAAGCATTCCGACAGAAGACCGAAGGTCAACGATGTAGCCTTTTCTCGTTTTCCGAACACAGCACCATGCGGTTGAATATACGTGAACGGTACAAAAGTTTCAGATTAAGGATAACGCCTTGGTCCATCGGTTGGAGGATCGCAGTCATGTACTCCGGAGGTGGCGCTGGTAAACATTCAAGATAGCCAGCGTGGCCAGACCAAATCAGTGTGTGACGGTTAGTTCTAGTTCGAAATGGTGAAACGCTTCACAAAAGCGCGGCGCGGGAAGCCAGAGTGGCATGCACGAGCACAAGCGCTAAAGCGAAAGGAACTTTATTGGCGCCAAAAAATTTCCGGGTGGATAGTTTCGATTGTCAGCGAAGCATCCTTGCACGATAAACACGGCCAGTGTTAGGAATCTTGGAGGCCGTGCGTGTTTCTTCGCTAACGATCAACGAGTCCAAGCAACAGATGCCGCCACAGTAGACCGGCGCGCGCATTTATGCGATCGTAATCGCGTGTGACGCAGTTGTGGTGGTTTCGGCTGGAGGTCAGTGGTTGTTTCTGACCTTCCGTCGCGTCAAAAAGCCTGGAAAATTGAACTCCGGAGGTTTCGAGCGTCTGAAATTTCAGACTTCCTTATACATTGATTTTATGGGGCTCGTGGCGGTGCCGCGAAGATGTCCGAATTATTGGGCATGTCGGAAAATTCGGGTGTCCAAGAAATGGGTAGTTGACTGTATTTGCCAGGAGAGCGTATATTGTTTGAAAAGAAAGCGAAGATCAAACGTCTGTTTGCTTAATTTTGCAGCGAAACCTTTGCGTCGCTTCCATACCATCATTATGTTGGCTCACTGTTGTGCAGAATAACTGGCTTAATGGATTTTGCCTGATGATTTAATGGTCACATCTGATGTTTTCTTTGAGGTCTGGTCGTAATGGTTCGAAGAAGTTTAGGAAAAAAGCTGCATCTCAGATCTATGTAAAAAGACGTGTCAGTAGTACAAGTGGCTGAAAGGGGAACGGAAGACAGTTTGCTGCCGTTCTCCTGCGTCGCAGGTGTCATGTGTGGCCGACTGCCACAAGGAAGCGAATGAGACGGCGGCAACGCCTGCCAAGCCTCATGGTGCAGAGTGGCCGCATCGGCTGTGCCCGGTGCCACAGTACCTGGTGGTGTGTTGCCTGCTGACGCTACTGCCGGCCTCAGCTTTCCTCCGCCTGCCACTGCTGGTCAAAGTGTTGCTGCTCTGCCCCATGGGCATTGCTTTCCTCGCCCTCGTCGAGATCTCGCACGCCCAGGTCTTCTTGTGTTATGACCAGAACGCCCAGTGAGGCTCGGCCCCTTCGCTCTTCTTCCCTTCTTTTCATTGTGCAAATGCTAAACGCTTGGTTAAGCAATGTAGCTTATAGTATGCGGCTGTAATCTGACCTGTCCATTTAGCACTTTTTATTTATCCTTGAGATTGCTAACAGCATAACGTCTGCCATGGTGCACGCAATCGAAAACTGGCCGATTTACTGAGTGGCAGGATACAAGGCAGTGTACCCAACCCAACTAGCCCAAGCGTCTGTCTTATCAAGGCAGTGTAAATGCTCTGCTCAAATAAATTGGTAGAACACCAAGGTTGTTTGTTAAAAGATGGAGAAGCAACAGCGGCCAAATAAGGCAGACTTCAGATTCTAATGAACAATATAACAACTCAACCATGGCACCTGTAATCATCATGGCAAAGATTGATTGATTGATTGATTGATTGATATGTGGAGTTTGAACGTCCCAAAACCACCATAGGATTATGAGAGACGCCATAGTGAAGAGGTCCAGAAATGTGGACCATTGGAGGTTCTTTAACGTGCACTCAAATCTGAGCACACAAGCCTACAACATTTTCGCCTCAATCGAAAATCCAGGCCACTGTAGCGGGGATTCGATCTCGCGACCTGTGGGTCTGCAGCCCAGTACTTTAGCCACTAGACGTACAGCGAAGGGGCACATCATGGCAAAGACAAATTTTTTGTGAAATTGTTGGTTTTAGCCTTGAGCCATTGTTTATGGCCGTTTTAATTGCAGTGAATGCATAGAGCATCTAAGCACACTCGTGAGCTACCATTAAATAAAAATGAAAATGCTATTGGGAAGAAAATGGGCTTTACCGTATAAGCATATTGGTTGAGTATGCACTGTTCAAGAGAAATCTGGTTATATATAAAGGAAAAAAAAAGAATGTATTATTTGATGTGCAGACCAGATGACCAGCAATAAGTCAAATAGATTAACTGAATGAGAATCGTCCCAAGTTTTATAACCCTTTAACCATTTTAATCATTGAGAGTTTTTCTGTTCCCAAAGCTTACTTTGTTTCAACTTAATGTTGAATATTTTGATTCCATAAAAGCATGTTTAAATTATAAATATAAAAGGAAGCTTATATTAAGTCAAATTAGCATAACTAACTTTATTGTACTATGGTTTATCACTGTCCTTCACCAAATAATGTCATCATTGAGAAACTGACAAATATATGGCACATCAAGCCCTCCAAGTAAACTTCGGTATCTGTATAATTAAGACCTGAAGAGCTGTATGATGATGAAAAGCTTCCTTTCTGCAATGATGCACGAGCAACATGCACCGTGCTCACTGCACAACATTTTCTAAACACAAGTTGAGAAAAAATGCGAAATGGCCATTGAAAGTTTAAAAATTGCCAATCAAGTGCTGCCACCTGTGAAGCGACACGCATGCTAGCTTGGAAATAAGCGAATTTTGTTCAAAACGCTCATGGGGATATATCATCTCAAGCGGACAAGCCGCACTTGTCCATAACAGTCGGGCACAGTCTGACAAGGACGAACTGTGCTCGTCCAAGACAGTTAAGGAGTTGAGTAATTTGTATTGGCTTAATGCCTGGAGGGCCCCCACCGGTAATGAATAAAAAGTCACGCTATTTCGTTCGAAACTGAGCAAATTGAGAGGCTGTGGATGGCATCTAAGTTTCTGTGACAAAATTAAAGCTGATGATGATAATCTACTCAAATCAAATACTGTGACAGAGTGATTAATTACCTTATTGCTTGCATTGTCCGATCATCAACTGTACTTCTGTCTAACTTTATGCAGCACTCTGGTACCACTGCATGTACTTGCTGTGGTGGGAATCATCCACATGCTGATGGCCGTGCTCATCCATGGTCGCCAAGTAGAGTGGACAGCTCGACTTGATTTTCTCTGGAACCTGCAGGTAATGTTAGGACATCCACCTTTGCGACGTCACATTTTGCTCATTCTTATTGGCTGTTGCAAGAAAATTATGACACATTCTATTTCCATACTAGTTCTATATCATGTCATCGTGTGAGACAGATGTTGTTGCAAGAAAATTATGACACCTTCTATTTCCATACTAGTGTTATATCATGTCATCGTGTGAGACAGATGTAAGGTGAAGTGCTTCTGACTAAATATCACATAGCAAGTATTGCGAATGTGTAATTGCTTGATCATATGAAAGGTTTGAAAAGAGGAAGAAAAATAAACAGCGACTAAGCTCCTTCGCCAAGAGCCGTATTACGATTTTCTTTCATTCCAGCATTTATACCAATTTTTCTTTTCACCTATTTCTATGAGATCTCAGTGCAACTATGCAATAATATACAAGTAACCTAATAAACAGGCCTTATGAGACCACAGGAAAATGTCGTTGTTACAAAGAAGCGCATATAGCAGGAGCGAGACAGCTGTGCATGTTGCACATTTTTTATTAGATTCCATTTTCCTGCATAAAGCTGCTCCACAAGCATGAAAATTGCAATACAGTGAAATCTCAATGAAAGCGCGAACAAAACCCACACAAGGCACCGTGGACTCGTAATCGAGAATTTACGAACTCACCTGCTTGTGGCAGGTGAGTTCGTAAATTAAGTTTACGTAGCTCTAACAAAAAACAGAATTAATTAATCAGTCCATTATACAGTAAAAACAAGCAGCAAAAATTCATTCATATGATCAATAAGCCTTATTGTTCAATTGTATTATTCTATTCATGCTCCAACATTTGTTTACAAGGAAGAATTATCGAAAAAAAAAATTGAAAGTGAGGAGTACTAATTTGCATTTGCTTGCAGTTTTTCTGTCGTGACTCCATGAGAATCATTTGAAACTTTCCCGAAAGCTCCAGCAGAGTGCTGAGCTCAATGTTTCGTCTGTGGACAAGTGCTGCTGTTTTGCTGTTCTGAATTCCTAGTAAATTTGGTTTGATTTGGTTTTACAACACATTGTGATCACTCTGGGCTGATTTCTGTGTGGAGTGATAAAAGCCAGGGAACTCCTTGTTCGAATTATTCATTGTGGATACCGACATGTTCTATATTTTGGCAGTTTTCCCCATAGATATACACTGGGCTGTGCTGGGACTGGGGAGTAAGCTTGAATCAATGAACTTTTACTGTAATTGTGCCAAACTGTTCGAACAGCCTCAGTAGTAGGAAGAATTTTTATGCCCACGTCAGCTTCAGTGGGGAAAAAACCAGGCAGAGTTGATGAAATGATTTTTCGAGCAGTGTCATAGATACCTAGAAAATGAGTCATTCACAGAATACACAGATGCAACCAAGCTTGTTTTTATTTACCTTTCCAATGAGGCTCCTTCGCTTGGACCACCATAATCTCCTCTGAACTGTTGAAAATATGCATGACCCCCTAAAAAATGGGCTACTGTGCCCCGAGCGTACTGCTTCTACACGCTAGGCTGTGTTCTGGTGCATGGCGGGAGCTATCGGGTCGCATGCTCAGCAGGGATGACTTTCAGGTTTCTTGTTTCTTTCGGTTGCTACAGTTCTTGCATTGATGCTGCTGCATGCAGTCACCTAAGCGCGTTTGCCATGGGACTGTTCATACCGTTACACACTTAATCGTGCACAGCTGAAATGGATACGCTGTTGTGTCAATGCGGCGACAACTATCCTGCTTGCGACGCGTCTCCACAATCCTTGAGCAGTTTCGCTTGGGAAGGTGCAAGGGACTCGCATGAAGCACGTTTTGTGTCATCTGTTAATAAAAGCTTGTAGTGTGCTCAAAACGGCACTACTTGAATGTAAACATTCGACAGATGGCTGTCTAGTTGGGTATGAAAACTGGAAAATGATTTAGACTTCAACCAAAATGTTTGAAGAAACCCAACGTTTCGGAACCGACTTCGTTGCTTTCTCAGGAAAAACTGGGACTACGTAGCAGCGGCGTCTTCAAAGCACTCGCGTTGCGGTTAATGACTCCCCTTCTTTCTCTCGTTTCGGCGTGGAGCGCACACCGTGTGTATACACTGGGGAAAGGGTTCCAAGAGAGCGGTTGATGTTTTGGGCCGTTCGCTGCATATGCCGTGACTCGATTAGTAACCTTCTCCTCCAGTTAGTCTCGCTTTCAAGGATGGTCATCGCTTTGAAATTTATCCGGTGGTCCAACGTCTCAGCATGCTCGGCGACTGCGCTGCGCTCTTTGTAGAGCTTCCGCACGTCATTGGCATGTTGCTTGAGTCATTCTGGTAGGTTTTTTTGTCTTGCCAATATATGAAGATGAGCACTCGGCGCACGGGATCTTGTAAACAACACCTGGGGTCCTGTCTGTTGTTGGCCGGTCTTTCGGGCGTGGGAGGAGGCGGCCCAGCGTACACGAAGGCACGTGTGCGATGCGAAGCCCTGCTTTTTTGAAGATCTGCGCCAACATCTCGCTGGTTTCCTGGACGTATGGGATCGGTACACATTTGGTATGGCTACCAATTAATGCCGATTGGGGTTTCTGTATCCTCTGTTGCTCTGTGTAGCGGGTGGCGGCTTGAATGAAGTTTTTTGGGTACCTGTTTTTTTCTGAAGTCCGCAATTACGCGGCCCTCTTCTTTCTTTCACTCCGTGTCATCGGAACATATGTTCCTAGCTCTCTGGAGTAGCATGCTCACAACTGAGGCCTTGTGGCAGGCGGGATGGGATGAATCATATTGATGGTAGCGGCCAGTGTGTGTTGGCTTCTTGTGAACGGAGAACTCCAGGCCGTTGCGTTTTCTTGCCACCTGGACGTCGAGAATGGCAGCCAGTGGTTGGTTTCACACTCAACCGTGAATTGTATGGCTGGGTACATAGAATTTAGATGCTGTCTGAAATTTTCAATTCAGACGTCTTCATGACTCAAAAGCAATCGTCCATATAACGAAGAAAAAGCTTGGGTCAAAACGAGAAAAAGAGGGGGGGTCATTATCAGCCCCGCGAGAGCTTTGAAGACGCCGCTGCTACGTAGCCCCAGTTCCCCCTGAGGAAGGAACCAAATCGATCCCAAAGCGTCAGGTTTTTTGACAAACTTTTTGGTTGGAGTTTAAATCATTTCCCAGAATGGCACTACGCTTGTAGTACCATACGTGCATTTTTCATGAGATAGTCAGTGAGGTTTCTTGGCTCTTGCATCACTTTCTCGAAGACGGTCTTGCATGAGGTGGCCGTAAATGGCAGTGAAGCGCGCTTTTGTTGTCGTGCGTTAAAAGCGTGCAGCACACTTGACGCTATGGCTGCCACGCGGCCGAGCAGATAGTTCAAGACGCTCATTGTGACATCCTGCAGACACAGTAACGCATAGTTGAACCAAGCTAGCCTGCCATCTCATAAGCCATGGAAGGAAATTGTTCAGCGGTTGTTGTTGCTGCTGTGACTCCCGCTACTTTCGTTCTGCTGCTACTAATGTTGGCAGCCGCGCAGTAAAGTCAGGCAATGTTTTGAACAGCAACAGTGATCTGAAAGGTTCCACTTGAGGCAAGTAATTTGACGTCTGCTAACACGATGAGAACCACTAGAACGTGACATTATTTCAAAATGAGCACTTCCTTGGCACAAGAGCAGCACCACGAGGTTTCTGGTTCGCTATTTCTACAATCAACATCGACTTAATATGCAGACATTCAGAATGAAGAAAAGTCAGACAGAGATTGTATTGCACCAGCCAATAAATGTTTCTTGCTAAGGATGATATGAATCACTGATAGCATATTCATTTCTAAGGTGCACAATAAACCAGATGGAATAAAGTGTGATGAATTTGCTTTGATTATTCAAGACTGTTTGTGCTTTTATGTAACAACGGATGAGCGCTCCATCAAGGTGCCTGATAGGGGCTCATTTTTCTCAGTTTCAATGTTTTGTATAGTGTACCAAATGAACCACATTATAGCTATACATTTTCGTATCCCTTTCTAAGCACTATGTTGGACGAATTTATGCTGGGTTCCTTGTCTGGGCTGCACTTGTTCAAAGTGTGCAGCATAATTATATAAATGCTCATATGAAAATCTGCAACATTGCATGGTTGTATGCAAGCACACCTTTTCATCAATGCTCCATTATTTTAATAATACGTAATTGTTGGGGTTTAACATCCCAAAACCATGATATGATTATGAGAGACGCTGTAGTGGAGGGCTCTGGAAATATCGACCACTCATGGGTTTTTAACGTGCACCTAAATCTTGGCACAAGGGCCTCAAGCATTTTTGCTTCCATCGGGAATGTGACCGCCGCGGCCGGGATTTGATCCCGTGACCTGCGGGTCAGCAGCAGAGTGCCTTAGCTACTAGACCACCGTGGCGAGTTGCTCCATTTTTATGTCATGCCATACTGTGGTGTAGCATGTTAAAGTGTGCTAGGCCTGCCTGTCTGCATAATAATTACTTTTCTCTTTCTAGGCCAACGAAGAAAAGCAGGAAATGCATGACTTGGAGAGTAGCAATCGAAGAATATTGTTCAACCTTCTTCCTGCACATGTGGCAACACATTTCCTGGACAATCAGCTAAAGAACAACATGGTACAACTGTTTGGTTATGAGGTGGTTGCATGCAGTTACCAGCCACCAGTAAAGCTTGCTCTCAGCGGAAGATGCTTTGATAAAAGAGTGCACGAGATATATTGTAATTATGTCGCAACAATGTACTTGCAGCTTAGGGCATTCAGGGATTCGCCTTCAGACCCACTAGCTCATGGCTTGCATGAGGAATAAAATGTAGTCTGTCTGTGTATTGAACCAGATCTGTTCTATAATCAGTCTTGCTTCATAAGATGACTCAAGTTGCTTGTTGACCACTTGATTGTAGCAACTTTGCAACTTGTAAGCACGTACAGTATTTATAAGAGAGCATGCAGTCTGCACAGGGTAAAACATATCTTCTGTGCAGGCATGCATATCCTAAGTTGAGGTTACGCTTGGCAATGAAGAGATAAGATGAACGATTTCCAGCGTACAAAGGATTTGTCTTCATAGCATGCAATACAACACTGCGTTGCTACAGGTTAAGCAGCAGGGTGTGTCTGTGCCATACTCCTCATGCCAGCATACTAGCATACCTACAGTCCTGCAACCAGTGTACCGTCAGACATGCTGCAGAGCTAAAGCCACACATTGGCCTGTTCCCAAGTCTAGTCCTTGCTATATCACATGCTGTGAACATTGCATCATGGAAGAAGTAGCCGTGCCATGAGTGTATTGTTTATGTGCTTTTTTCTCTTTTCTTCTTTTTATTATTCTCTATAAGCATAGATGACACAACGTTCTCGCCACGGTTCGTGCTTTCTTCTTTTTCCAGGAACTGTATCATCAGTCATACAGCCGAGTCGGTGTCATGTTCGCCTCCATCCCAAACTTCCACGAGTTCTACATAGAATTAGATGGCAATAATCAAGGTGTCGAGTGCCTGAGGCTTTTGAACGAGATAATTGCAGAGTTTGACCAGGTAGTGTGCCATTTCTCTCACATTAGGTCCTAGTGTCAATGCAAATGTATGAGCAGCAAGACCACATCTCTATATTTTCGCCTTCTGCGTTGCATTGTGATGCATGTGTTTGAGAGTCTTGGACAATGAAGCTTTGAGTTTCGGGCTGCTCATATATTTCTGAAGCTTTGCTGCTTTACATTCCAAGATAGTCGGGTGCAAAAATGCGTTTTTGTCCATATGTTTCCGGTTCATAAAATTGAACCCAATCAGCAGCACGGTTACGGTGCCAGGAGCAGTACTTTTGCAAGTACCAGCTGCTAAATGTATTGACAGATGAAGTTCAAATTTTAGCAAAAAAAATTTTAAATATTCAGTATGCGCAAACTTTGCTTTGCATCTTCTGGTCTGAGCTGTGCAGCAAAATGAAGGAGAGTATACTGTGGCTTTGCTGTAAGAAACCAGATGTTCTGATTCGAAGTGAATATTCCATTCAATTTTGTTGTTCTCAAGTGGGTTTGACTGATCAAGGGTACGATGACATCCACGGCAACATCAGCACCACGGACCGGACACAAAAATGAAATATTGGGGGAAAATTTGGTCTTAGTTTCATTTCTACATGAACACCCTTTTTTCAATAAAGAGATTGACAGACAGTCTTGGAATCAGCAAAGCCAGTCTATTGGTGACCTGACATTTTGCAAATGAGCTTGTGTATTTTTAGATGTGCATGCTTATGTTTTTAAACGTTTCTGTCATCAGAAATCATTTTAAGATGGTGTGAATGTAGTTTCAACAGGATTTTCACTCTTACGTCATTTTGCTGTGCTGCAGTATTTCAGCTTGTCTAGTGGTACAATAATATAACTCAGTCACACCTGGCACTGTAACTCGCTATTTCTTACCCTGAACCAGTGCAAAGAAGCCAAATATGGTTGCAAACATTAATCGCAAATGAGCATGATCGTTATCAAAAGATCTTAATGTGACTTTAGTGTTGGGAAGGCTTCGTTGTGTCTTTGCTACGATGCTTGTGACATTGCCCATGCTTTGTCCTAGCTTCTGGACGGTGACCAGTTCAAAGCTATAGACAAGATCAAGACAACTGGGAGCACATATATGGCTGCCATTGGTCTCATGCCGGATGCAAGGATTGGGGTGAGAATGCTTCCTTGACCATTTGCCAACTTGTCATATTGACCACACAAATAAACAAGTCAATTAGGGCAATGTCATTCCCACATGTCAAAATTACAATAGGAGTTGGTGAAGTGTGTTGAGGGAACATATCATAATTTAGCTAACATACCAGAGCAATTACGTGACGTTCATGGTGGCTCGGTGAGGAAGTTTGTCCTACGATACTGCACATTATCTGCTGTTCCTACCGTTTTCTGCCTGCCTACTGTTTCACTCTCTGCCATTGTGTAAGCACATAGCATGCCTGTGCATGCGGGATAAATACTGCCATCATAAATTTCCATGTAAAACGGTCGCATGCTTGTGCGACTTATGCTGGACAACTCCCGCTTTGTTTTCGTGAGAAAATGGTTTCAGGTTTTCACACCTCCTACCAGGATGTGGAGCCATTGTTAACTAGAAATCCAGTCCCTAGGTACTGTGACAGAGAGATTGATATGTACTTGGGTGCAGCGACAATATTTTGATGGGGTCGGACAAAAGTGTCTCACCAATTCTCCCAGTGTCACATTATATCATGTTAGTTAATGCATCAGTCAATAGCAAGAAAGTCTTTTATATATGTCCTGCACTATTTTGTTCAAGGAAGATGCAATGTACATTTTATGTTGTTTTCTATCCAGTTTGACTGCACTGTAAACGGAGTGCACATCATAAGTATGTTCAGAAACAAGCAGTAGCTTATAGCACATTTGAAACAATGCATATTATTAAAATTCCATACAAGATCATGCTTATGAGTGTTAAAAAAGTATGCAATCATTATTTCAAATGTTGGTCCACATTTATCGACACCGCGATTGAGTGTCCTCGGCAAAAGCTGTATTTGCGAAGCTGCGGTGGTGCTCATAGTTCCATCATAAATGGTATTCATTTTTCTGTACTTCTTATACTTTTTTGCAGGATGACCATGAATCTGGTGCCAGCTACATGAGTACCATGGCAGAGCTTGTCTTCACCATGAAGGACTGCCTTGCTGACATCAACGAAAATTCTTACAACAATTTCATGCTTCGTGTTGGTTAGTCTAATCTTCCTTTTCTTGTCTCAGTGGTTTCTGTCTGTTATAACCTAAGCCAGTGCAAGGAACACATTAAAAAGCCACATACAGCAACATCATCTCTGTTGATCAACCAAATCGAAATCGTAAATTATTTCTTGGCTCTGGAATGGTAAATGCTACATATGTGTTTAATTATCTTTTGGATTACTGAAACAGGCATCACACCATGGCTAGAAAGCAGTATTGTACGTATACAGCATAAAATAAGATGGAAATAGCAGAAATCTGCAAGGTACCAAATGCTGTGTTGACTTCTATGTCCTTTCCATTATCACATATTGAGGTCTACTTTTACAGCGAAAGCTGTTATCAGATCACAACGGCAGTAAAGTAGTTGTCCACTGCTGCCTAATAACCACTATTTCCCCAAGTAAAAAAAAAGTGAAGGATGAGGAAAAAATTATAAACGTTGGCCACCCTTAGTGACTGTCATCATCAACCAAATATTATCTGTAAAAATGGGCAACGTTCTGTGCCGTCAGCCTCGCTTTTCAAAATAGAGCGACGATGTCAACCTGGATGTTGTCAGCTTGTTATCAACCTGGGCACCAGTGGTTGACAAAAAATGACACCGGTAGTGTTATTCTTTGCTTCTACCTACCACCTAACTAGCCATTGGTAAGCTCTCCCTCTGTGTTCTCAGCCATGGTTCTAGTGACAGTGATGGTGCTTGAGGCCCTTATATATTATGATGATATCCCATCTAGGAACGGATGAGCTTTGAGCTGAAGCTTTTTGCATGGCAGTCAAATACAGTTAAACTTGTATATAACAAAATTTATGAATTCCCGGAAAAATTCGTTCTAAAGAGGATTTTGTTATATGCAGGTTCAGTACGAAAATTTGAAAACTAAACATGCAAATTATACAAAAAGGGGACTGAAGGCAGAGCTAACCCAAAACACTTATTTAGTGGTTAAAACTGCATTATTATAATATTTACTCGCATAATTTGCACACTTTTTTTTGCAATTCTAAGGCTCCAGAAAGGGGTGTGCAAATTATGCGGGGATTTCGCGAGTGCATACAAAATATTGTGTCACAGTCCTAATGTGTGCAGTATATATATATTTAAAAAAGAGAAAGAAATTGGAGCACAAACGAAGTGTACATTAATTTTTAAATGATTAGCACGTACTTTAACCAGTCAGATCCTGTCACACGCAGTCTAGCGGGAATCACTGATCGAGTAGTCCGACCGGAAATCATCATTGCTGCTGCGACAACGATTCCCGTAACATACGGTTGCACCCGGCCGCGTGTTACGGAAACACAATACCCGGGTGAATCATCAAAAAGTCCGAAGATGCGTGCGCCATTGAGGTGGCTCGGGCAGGTCGGGGAGCGCGAAATATCCGAGTAAATACTTTTTTTGCGAAAAGCTGGCAAAATATTAAGGGTGCACAAATTACACGAGGGTGCATATTATGTGCGTAAATACGGTATTGTGATAGCAATTATATGGACACTCTCAGCGAGTTTTTGCCGTAACCGCCATGTTCCGTAACAAGTTCAAATCAATAACATGGCCCCGCACATCGTAACTTTCACGAGCACCCGACGCTTTGGCAGCAGGGTGCTCACGGAAGATGCATGCTCATACCAAAATGACAAAATCTGTGGCAAAATTGCTAGATTGTCTGTGGGGAAAATTGCTTATATCAAGGTTGTCCCCCGCTGTTACTTTGTTTCATAGAGGTCGTAAATACATGTGCTTTTATGGAGAAACGGTAGAAAATAAAAAAATTTTGTTATATGGAGGAGTTCCTTATATGGAGGCTCATTATAAGCAGATGTAACTGTATTCTTCTACCACAGAGCCGCACTATTAATTGAAACTCCTTCACAAAAACGCCCAATAGAAGTGTCATGTTGGGAAACAAATCGTTTCAACATATGTAACTAATATAGCATTGTAGAAGATTGAAAGAACCACCAGGTATCACACAGTGTAAATTGCACATTGAGTGGGCCATTGAACGCACCCAGCCCATTACAAAAGGCTCAGCCATAATTCGTCATCAGCCACAGCACAAAACGCACATAATGCCTTGCAGGTGTGTAGCAGGTACCTTATGCGCAGAATGACGAATAATAGCATAGTGGGTGCTTCCCTACTTCATGAAAGTTACGGTGGCTCATGGCGTAATGGGTACTTTCCATGTGTATTTGTATTAGTTGCCCAAACGTCTACAACAAGCTCTAGAAAGGCCGTCCTTCCAGCTTTTGCTGCGACTGTGCTGCGTGTTCTGCAGGCTTGGCGATTTTTCGTAAGCTCATCTACTTGGTGTGAAATTTGCCAACCTGGCTTAATCTTCTTTTAAATGCACATTCATGTTCATTTCCCAGCTTTGCTTGTTATTTTAACAGTCAAAACTGCCATATGAACCAGTAGCTCATATTGATGATGATACGAAGCAGTAGCAATGTTTAACATGTCTGCAATTGTTTCACCAATTAAAGATGAAACCACCCATTCAGGCAGGCTTGTACATAATGAAGTACTTGTCAATAATTGTAATTGTGTACATCTTTTGGCAGTTTTGTAATTTACGTGGATTTCTTATCGTACTTGGTAGTACGCACTGTAATTCAATGTAACTTTTTTTAGTAAAAATTGCATGATTGCTGAGTCAGCATAACAGACAAAGTGCCTTTGAGCACTAGGTGCGTGGAAATAAAGCAGAGTGCTTAGGAACATGGCATGAGTAGCCTTACGTTTGTTTGTTATGACAGAAAAATATGGGTGCTCACTATTTCATTTCCTCATTTTAATGCTCCACTTGTTGGCACTGCCTTACCAAGTCAGTAATAGTATGACTCGATAATGGTCAGCACGTCTCTTGTTCACCAGCTTTATGTGGGGCAGCTTCTCCAATCTGTTTGTAGCACCTCTTGCACAAACTGTGCCCTCATGGCACCAATAATGCCCCCACTGCCAGTGTTTATGGCCTCACCAACGATGATGAAACGTGGCAGACATGCACCACGCTAACCACGGCAAGGAAAGCTGCCATTATTCTGCAAGTGCTCAGTGGTCACCCGCAAGTGGAAATTGCCCAAGAGTTGAAAGTTTTGAGAGTTCAACAACGGGACACTGTAAGTGAAGGGCGGGACCTGCCGCTCAGCCCAATGAGCTCCAGTGCGGACGTTAATGACGACCTGTGAGGCTGTGATGTGCCAATTCCTCGCGCAGTTACGTTTGAAGACTTCGCAAATGTCTACAGTGCTCTGTTGTCATGTGCAGAATTGAACGACGACGACATAATTGAGCAGGTTCTGCACATGCCAAACAGTGATTCTAACTATGACGATGATGACACACCGTGTGCTTCAGATTCGTTGCATGCCGACCTGTCTCAAGTCCTCAGAATTTTTTGTCGTCCTACCTGTGGTCCTACAGCGAGCATACCACACTGGCAGAAATGCAGACAGACTTGGTTGCACATAAACGGAAGTGTGTGCAGCAACGCAGTGACAGCTTTTTCCAACCGCCAGGTCACTGAAGTTTTAATAAAAAGTTTTTTTTTATGGTGCATTCATTTCTTCGAATATTCGATAATTCGGACTTAGGTACGTTCCCCGTGCAGTCCGATTTATTGGTTGTCGACTGTATATGTGTGTTCTATATGTGGTCATTGTAGTATTGGAGTCATTACCCGACACCTAGAGTAGCAAGCCAGGGGATGAGCCAGGCTGAAATCTTTAGGGATACCATTAAAAATTGCTGCTCATTAATGTATCTACAGTTGCTGTTCATTCACTTGCCCTCAGTCTCGGTTTTAAATTAAGTTACCTCAAACTTGTTTTGAAAGAGTAGTTCGAAAGAGTTCTATTTTGGTATCCTAATCATATGCATATTTATTTTGTAGGGCTCAATATTGGTCCTGTAGTAGCAGGAGTGATTGGAGCCCGGAAGCCACAGTACGACATCTGGGGCAACACAGTCAACGTGGCTAGTCGCATGGACTCTACAGGCCTGCCCAACCACACTCAGGTGAATTTTGATGTTACAGAACATTGTGTTATAGCACAGGAGTACTGTGCAGCATTAAAAGTGTCCCAGAGACTCAGAACATACTTCCTGTATTCTCAAGATTTTTCTCCTGGCAGATTTACTCACTTTGAAGTAATAATGCAGACAAACAGGTGAGTAGGTAAACACTGAACAAGCAACTGGCCTTTTGATGAAGTGAATAGGGCTAGTCAGACATCACGTGTAGTGTTCTGTCATTTATCTAACATTCTATTTACATTATTTCTGATGTGATACTGACAGTATAATCTTAGTTAATGTGATATTGTTCATTGTTCATGGCAAATGACTTCCCATGTGTCTGTGATGGAAGTGATTTGAATTTCAGTATTCTTACTGTGAACAGCTTTTTGTTCATCACACCTCTTGTGTTACATGCGTTAGTGTGTCATTCGCGGGTTGCATATTACAGTGCCTCTTCAATCGTGGCACAATAACTTTTGTATAATATAGTACTGTGCTTGTGCTTGTAGCCATGCTGTTCACAGCACATCTTGTATTTTAATCTAGCATCAAATTTGTTGCTTCAGGTGACCGAGGAAGTTTACCAGTTGCTTCGAGACGGGCCCTACGTGTTCCAGTGCCGTGGTAAAGTCAAGGTGAAGGGCAAGGGAGAAATGACAACGTACTTTCTGATTGACCGGAAAACTCGCTGCTCGGCACCCAGTTCAAGAGAGGGCGGTGCCTCTGGTGGTCAGTCGAGCTCAGTGCCTCAGCCGGAGGAGAATAGCCTCTCTGAAAGTCTGCCTCCGCATTTGAGCTCAAACTCGCTCCAGCTGAGAAGAGAAAGTGGTTCCACTTCTAATAGCTGGGCAGGGCAGCACCAAAAGGCAGCACCGCTGGCAGCTCATGACGACGTTTTGCCATACACCCAGCCCAAGCCCATCATTGTGTCAAACACGCCTCCGCATGGGTCTAGATCGCGAGTGAAAACCGGAGTGTCTTCCAAACCAGAGTCCCTCACACGTGGTGACCCCTGGGAGAGCTTGAAACAAATAAGAGTGCCTCCTCCCTCTCTACCTGGGGACCAAAGTGAGGCTGTGCTGACCGACGACTGTAGTCTCGATCCTCGGTCAGAAAGTGCGAGCAGCCACCTTGATGACGGGCATTCTAGTAGCGATAGCCTTATTGAGGAGAGTCACTGTTTAAATGACCATCCGTCATCGCCACTAGGAAGCTTGTCGGGTCCTGGATTTCCCTTGCTATTGCTGAAAAATTCTAGCTGTCCCCAAGCAAACTGCATGTACCCATACTCTCAGTCTATGGGCGACTATGAGTCAAGTCCCAGTATCATTGGCCCAGGTCTCCCACAAGTTGGTCACTCTCCTAGCCACAATGTCAGACAGCAATACGACGGCAAATTTATTCACAGTGACACTATGCCTGAAGCAGCAGCTCCAAACACTAGACACGATCCTGAGCCTGCAGTGTACTTCGCAAACTCTTCAGGGTCACGTAAACGAACTCATGACGAGACAGTTAGCAGTGCTGTCACTATGCCTCCGGTTGACTCTCCAGAGCAGGTACCTCGTAAGCAGCTCTGCAACTCGAGTCCAGCATCACAGAGACTTGTATGGGAGCATGGCAAAGTCAGGCCTCCACTACTGACCGTACGTCAGGACGCTGACGAGTTGGACATTGAAGACTATCAGGAGAATGGGAACTGCGGTGTGGCAGCCCAGCCAAGATACGCTATGAGCGACATTCTCAATGGAAACTCCCAGCGCATTCTCATGAGGCTTGGCGAGGACTCCACAGGCATTGCGCTTCGACTGGCCGAAGCAGGCCACCCTCTCGGCGGACCACTGTTGCACCTCGACTCGCGAAGCAGCTGGAGCAATGATGGTTCAAGTGAGGCAGACGAGGAAGGAGCCTTGCTGATGGACAATCATGGTGGTGGCTACACGACAGATGACGCGTCGCTCGCCAACGACCAAGGACTAACAGACGCGGAAGGGGCCCTCAGTGACCTTAACTCGCTTCTCAATGATGCAGGCCACGAAGGGGATGACACGAGCATCTCCTCACGGGCCAGCAGCCGCTTGCTCAGCATTGACTCACTCAGTGTTACTTATGACTCGGAGTACGACAACTATGGAGTTGGTTTCAATGGTGCCATGGGCCGCACAGAGGACCTGAGGTCGCTCACCGACTGTATAGCTCGCAATTTCGGCCATTGCAATAGTGACAATGAAGACAGTGACGTGCTTGCCTAATACTATATTTTTTCCAGCCCTGCTTCGCACGTTTAATTGATAAAACTGCATTGTCTTTCTGGCTCTTTTAAAAAATGAGACTTGAATCTAGATACATTCAGTGTAAACGCACATATTCATTTGTTTAATTTTGCCACAGCTCGTGCTAGTAGTCTCGTGTTTGTCTTAGCTATGACCTTACATAATGTTCACTTCTCATGATACATTCAATTGTCTGGAAGACAGACTTATCACCATGGATGCACGATAGAGTGAATAAGAGGTAGAGCCTCGAAATTTTTATTACTGTGTAGACATAATTCACAATGATGAGTTTGCGAAACACGGACAACCAAGGCCGGCTAGATTATGTAAGACAGGGGTATGTGTACAAGCATTATTATGTACTGTTGCTTTATTATTTTTCATCAGCATTGTTATGAATTCAGGAGTTTCTCCGAAATGTAGATTAGCGAAAATTTAACAGTGTAAGCTCTGGTGAAATTTTTTGCATAGCAGTCATTTCATTATAATCTGTAAGATGGGCAAGATTGCATGGTAGTATAGAAAATGGTGTGAAATAAGGATGGCACTCAGTTTTAGCTCCAATTTTCTGCCTTTTATCTATAAAGCTGCATAGTAATTTTATATACTATAAGCTGTGAACCCAACTAGAACTTCTTTATTATGGAATTCAACATGTATACGTCTACTAGGGCGCACTTAAAAATGTTTGACATTCAGCTAATCTGCTGCCCAGTCTGGGCTAATCTGCTGCCCAGTCGGCTTTTCTAAGAAGCCGATTCTTTTGGATAACCAAGATGTGGCTGTAACTGGGCTCCTGTTTACTTCGTGGCACACTCTAGAAACACGATTTATTTTTGATGAAAGTGGGTGTGGATGCTTTTGTGAGGAGTGGGTGTAGTTATTTTTTTATTGTAAAATGATTATTGAAGCAGGTATTTGTGCGTACACCCACTGATAATAACAGTCATGACATGGGACAATTGCCACGTGACAGCTTCGCTTTATTGTTGATATAAGCAGGTTTCATAACTGCAGTAGGAATCGCCCAGCAAGTGTTGAAAGGTGCACGTGTGGACTGATGACATTGCCGGTTAGCAAAATGAAAGTTCAGCTCTTCTCTCTCACAGTGGTCTCATGATGCACTTCAACGTTTGCTCACAATGACTGATTGCAGCAGGAATACAAGTTCACCATCAGACAGGAAACAAATAGAGATGTCCACTCGATGTCCGAACAAACTTGCATGTGCAGCTTGTATCTTTTAACGGCAATGTGCAGAAGTGCCTTACAGCTCCTTGTGCTAAGAGTTGCTGGTATGTATCAGCAACAGTAGGTCGAGAGGGCACCGTACCTTGGGTCGTGTTTCATGTACATGTAGAAGAAGTGTGCCACACAGGACCAACAATGTAACTTGACCCATTACATGTCTGATTCAATTGACTTTCGAGCATATAGATGTTGTGATTAGTGCCCCTGGTGTGACACCAGTGATAGGATGCATTTCTTTTTAAGTTCAGATCTTAGAGTGTATCTTGAGTCTCAGTGTCCCTTTCACCTCTCCTCACTGATTATGCCACTGGGTATCAGCTGAAAGTGTGGAAGTACTCTCAGCTGTGCACTCGTGCATATGTATTACAGATACTAAGGGCAGCAGTGTTTTTCGTTTCACAGCATATGTGGTTGTAAATAACAACTTACAATGCTGCAGTTGTCATATACAGCAAAGAACAAGTAAGGGTTACCTGTCTGTTTTATCCTGATCTCCTTGATGAAATACTGTGGTGTATTTCAATTTCACCACAAGGTGGTGCATAAAAAAGGTCATGACGTACTCGCTTGGTATTACAGTTAGAGTTTACCGCTGCATTTCATTGTGTTCATTGTGTAGATGACCTACTATCTTGAAACAGAGCTCAACTGTTGACTCTTAATGGTAGCGATGCATGTGTAATTTCCTATATGCTACACTGAACACATTGCACGATCGTTCAGGGTGTTTAAGGTGTTGCACCAAACATAGGAGTACATTTGTTATGTAGGCTTCAGTGGGTGTCATCATCCTCTTTTGGCATTGCACGGCCATAAAGTGTAGCCTACAGTTACACATGTACGGACACTTACAATACCTCTTTTCTGCCATGTATTTTCAGAAGTACACACTGACTTGCTGTTCAACTAGTCATAGTGAGGACTTAACATAGCAGTTACAAATGACTAGCTTGCACGGTAAGTGTAGTCGAAGTACAGCTCAAACCTTAATCTTTACACACAGCACGAACAATACAAGGGCATAACAGAAACAACGTGACTTGAGCGCTGACACTTGTGTGTCAAGATCCAGATGTACCAAACTGCCTAATTAGCTGCCATGCTTTAAACATTAATGCCAGCTTTGTATGCAGAATAATTAGCATTAGGTTAGAACAACAGATACAGTTGTTAAATCATATTTTTTTATTACTAAGTGGTAGTAAGGTTGAGTTACGTGGAATTTCTTGTGGCAATTCACAATGATAAATGCGAGAAAATGAGGACACACATTTAGCATGAAACAGTGTGGCCATGGGCTAGCATATACTCTCTTGATATGCACTTCACTCACCTGTCTTCTAAAAGCATTCACACCTGAACATTTTGTTTATTTTTTTTTTTCAGAGGTTACCATCAACATTGCACGAGACTTGTTCGATAGGTCAAAGCACCATCCTGTGAAAACTCATTGCGTGTTATACAGTGCTAATTCTCTTTCCATCACTCAAGCTAAAGGGTACATCATTTCAGTTCGCACTTTCGAGCATAGATAAGAATTTATCTAGCACTATAAATCGATGATGTCATTTACAGCGCAATGGTTCAAATGTGTAGGCCTTTGGTGTCTCCTATGTATTCATATGCTTTCAAATCTGAGCACGTACAGCTTTGCTGGATGGCAAATCCCAGCAACACTGTGGCTCTCCTCAAGTACTAGCTATTTTCCTTTCCATTGCTCGTAGTACAACATGACGCGAGTCACCAAGTTATGCCATGCCACAAGCAGTGGAATGCAAACTATTCTGTTCCCTTGTATTTGTCATTTTTCATTAGCACGCACTTGATGTTTATCACTTATAACCTAGTATAATTTGTTCACAAAAAGCCACGGTCACGCTGAAGCATTTCACCATAGCCAAAACCTCTCCCATTCTAATGCTAGGCTAGTTGATAAGCCCTCATGCTGTGCTGTATTTTACTCACAGGAAACATCAGGGTACGCCCGGGCAAGGACTATTATAAATTAGAAAATGGACATCTATATGAATTTTGTATTATGTTGCAAGAACCTATGCAGTTTACACGAAAAATAACTTTTGCAGCTGATGCAATATGGAGGATTAAAGCCAACACCATCTTTCGTGGCCAGCTCATTGTAACGACCAAGTTTAATGATAGGTTAATATGCAGTAAAGTGATTGCAACATAACTAGAGGTACAAAAATGAGCAGTTTGATGCAGGAGACATCGACAGGGTAGACGAAACTTTATGAACCCTTTTTGTTGTACCTACATGGCTGGCTTTCCTACTAGCCAAATTGGTGTGCTGTAATTATGGCACATAATTCACACACACATTCAGCGCATATGAGCAAAATTAGAGCATCCTGAAAAATTTTGACGTAGCTCTTGCGGTGAAACTGCACGAGAACAGCCACCGTGAGCAGCTAATACTCAGTCATTATTGAAACCGTGACAATATAACCACTGAGTGGACAAATGTGCATTGCCCACTAGAAATGTCAGGCAAAGGCCAGCAATGGCCATTTCAGAAGTAGCATACGTCGTATTGTATCATATGGGGAATGTGCTCAAAAATGGCACAAAAGATGAGGGATGAGGATATCACTGTTTTCCGTTTTTCTCCAGAGCCCATATTTCTTAGTGTGCTACAAAGAAGGAATATCTATCTTTCATAAAGCTGTCTTGATCGTGTGGCTTTTCATGGGATGAGTTTTCTAGTTTCCAAATTAGGTATGCCGTGACAGCAGTGCTTTTGTCTGGGTGTTGACATAATGGTGTTTTTGTAGCACCATCTGCCTTTAAGTTCATCATTAGAGCACCTTCAATTTGCCTCCCCACTCATATTTACCTCTTCACACACACACACACACAAAAAAGATGAAGGAACGCACCTTGACAGAAGACAGAGAAAACACAGCTGTAGAATTCGGGAACGGGACACTAGGTATGTTACTTGAATAGAATCAAAGAAATAGCAAGCTTATTTTTTTTTCACACAGATGAACACTGGTTGCAGTTCATTGTAAAGTGTTCTAGAAGGGACAGACAAAAATGTACTAGTGCATGTTCTGTATCTCAGAACAACACTTCCCTAGATTAAGAAGTACACCTGCAATGGCATGTGGACCAGTGTTGGTGTACGTCTTTATCGTAGCGCCAAACTTAACTTGAGATACTGCGTGAATGATTTCCTGTTATCCTAGAGTATAAATGGTTGCAACACACAGTTGGCCAGGCAACAGGGTTAATAAAATTGTTGCATCTATTTTTAAAAGCAATATTCAATGAGTATAAGTTTCATTATGGATGTAGCAAGCAATAATCAAAAACCTAGCAAAATCTACACAAAAGCCTGCTTCAAGAGACTTATTTTGCCTTAGTGACTATTTTTTTTCTGTGGACAGAAACACTAATATAACCAGCTTTAGCTTACTCGGTATGTGTCTAGAGACTTTGCACTTATGGCATTTTTTAAAGGAGCCCTGCAACACTTTTCTAAGTAATCATCGATTGACTTCATTAAAAGCGCTCATTGTCTCGTCAATTGACCGTCGTAAAAAATTTTTAGAATCCGTCGCGTACGAGCGTGCTTTCAGAAATTTGTCACATGCTTCAAGCGTTTTTTTTTTTTCTCCTTTCATACCAGCGACCATGCTGAAAGCTACACAGCGTGGTATGACAAGGAAGCAAGAACATTCATTAGCACACATCATGACCTTGAATGCACTCTGCTTTTTTTCTTTGAACACTGCACTTAATTTCAATGTGATCAAGAAAGCACGCACGGACGCATGGCAGCGCGCTGCGGCGCAGTGGTAACTAAGCGGCTTGAGATGCTCATATCAACCAATGACCAGGGACTTTGCATTTGTAGTTCATCGTTTGGGTTGATGGCATCACAAGTTGAGAGTAGAGGGAATAATTTCTAGCTTGCTTTGAGAATTTATTGTAAAGTACAGGCTGCCTTTTAATGTTTGACTCGTGTATTCTCAGGAGTCTCAACTACTGATTGGCAGCATTTTCTGACCATGCTGAAAAAAGTGTTGCAGGATCTCTTTAAGGTGTGTGTGTATGTTAACACTACTCCTTCTTTTCTACACACGAGACTCATTATGAAGTTAATGTGTGAATGCCTTGGAAATCTGTTATGATGTCTTTAAATTTTTTATCAAGGAATCTGGCTTAACAGAGTTTGTCCATAGGATATCATGTCTTGTAGCATTGCTCATTGCAGCTACACGAAAAATTCTTAGTTCCATGGAAACAATAGGAAAATGAAATTTAAGCACATTCAAAAATATTTATTTGATTTGATTTTGAGAGAAAAGGGCTTTTGCCACTGATAGTACAGATTTACTGTAATCAAATTATACACAGTACTCAACCAGCAGCATCTTCCATTTCGCTCCTGGAATCTCTACTGATGGTTGCATGCAATGCCGGCTATGGTGTGTTACAATCACTGCAGTGTTGTTCATTGCAACACGATAGCCTGCTATGTCTAAGCATTGTAATAGTGCTTGTATGCCCCCAGAAAAACTGTAGAGCTTTTTTTAAGGACATTGTGTACTCCTTTCCATGATTCAAGCATCAGGGTTAACAGTGAAGGGACCACAAATGCATGGCTGATAATGTCATAGATTTGGTTGTATACCACCATCGTGCGTTGGCAAGCATAGCCCATATTTGCTCGTGCAAGACCTTCACTCTCATTTTTTACTTTGATAGGGTTCAAATTTTGTACAAGTCCCAACTGTGGCCACTTTCACAAAATAAGTACAGTACCGCGACTCCTGTTACACTTCATTAGTTTGCTCAATAATCTGATTCCTAAATATGAATTGCCATCTATATTAAACAAAGTGAAATTCACCTAAACCTTTTCTTAAATCTATAATCTCAGGAGTAGGGAATGCAGACCTTGCACAAGTAAATACACACATGCACACAACCTACTTTCCACAAACTTAGTTTCAGAGAGCAATCACTGCCTTTGTTTGCACTGGTGCTTCAAACATCTCATGCTGATGTATTACAAGTAACAAATACAATCTTTACAGCTCTAGAGCCCTTGCAGAAGTATGAAACAGTGCTGTGTTATTGTGCAGCAGTGCAGTGTTTAGTTTAAGGGAAAGAGAATGAAGGTGTGAGTGTGAGCGAAACTACCATAAACAATGAAGGCGATTCATGAATGCTTGAAATTATTCAGCTTGTTAAAAAATTACTACTTAGCATGTATTGTAGTCACTCATCATCCAGAACAGTGTTTCTTCAAAGGTTCACCATGGTCATAGGTATGGACTGCAATGGTGATGCGAATGATGCGTGGCACATGTCGTTTATTCAATTAGTGTTATATATTTCACACTTAGAAGCGTTTTTTCTGTTGAATAAGTGATCGTGTCAAGACAGCTGCTGGTGAGCTGGGCCCAAATGCGTAGCAATGCATCCTTTAATGAGATTCCTTTTTCTGCTCTATCAGTGCTTGAAGTAATGCTTTTCTCGTGTAATTAACGAAGCAAGCCAGGTATGAACAATGGATAACAAAGAGATGATACTGTAGCGAAAGGAATCCCAACGAAAGTGTGGCCTAGCTGTGTTGCAGCGCAGATGTGCCTTCGGAAACTCTCGTGCTTGAATGCTGCTAATCTGCAAATGATTTCACTGCAGGGTGACAATGTGAATGGCAGATCAACAGTTACCAGTTGAGTGTGATATGTCAAACTTCTGAAATGTCACTGGAACACATTTACAGAGGAATGGAAAGCAACCTAATAGCCAGCAGTAGTTTCAATCAGCGAGAGCTACAGTTATCAATTGATATATTTTGTGAAGCTGCTCTGCATGGGAAGAAAATGTCGGTACAATGTTCTGATGGTCACATTTGCTTATAATTTCCTACGACCCCACATCTCTATGCACACTATCTTTCTCTCTCGCGCTCACACCTGCACTTGTGCACATACAACTTTAACACACCTTGAACTAAATTTCTAGCTCCTAGCTTTCTAGACTAGCTTAAAAAGTTCATGAACACAAGGTGTAGCTAGAGTAACCCCCCTCCCCCCCTGTTCACAAATTTTTCTTTTCTTTAAAATTTCATCTTCCCCTGAAATAATGTTTTGGCTGTTGTTCAGCACCAACAATGTCATTCCAATATTCCAGTTTGGTGTTGCTCACTTAGCACATTAGCAGTGATTCACTATATACCCATGACAAAACTTGTGAATTTGTATAACCACGGAGCAAAGAAACCTTGTAAAGCTGTGTTAATCTGCATGTACATCATGTTTAGCATCGGCACACAGACATGGATGCCACGACACTATGGCTGAGGAACAAGTAGTAGCCTAAAAACCATAGAAATAATCACATTCTGTTTTGGTGGAAGCCTGAACAAATGCCAACAAACATTTGTCGCCACTGTCGAGATACCAAGACATATATGTGTCACAGTATAATATACCAACCTTTGACAGAGCCTACACACAAATGTTTCTTCCATGTGTAGCGCTCACGTGTACAGTGTCAATTTTTATGAAAGAGAACGTGCGAGCATGTGGCCTGTATGCTCCAGCAGTTGCTTACAGCACGTTCAAGTGAGAGCTAGAGCAACCAACATAGTGGAACAATAACATAATATAGTATCAGCGCCGTGGCGTCTCTTCCTTTGTCCTTGTCTGTATTTTTGAGCTGTGTTTACTTCCAAAGTATGAACCACCAACTAGCCCAACTTTCGCTATTATTGTAACATAGTGATGAGAAATTAATGATATGAATGAAGTGGCAGAACTACAACCACTTGCCCATTTAAAAGGACACTAAAGGCAATTATTAAGTTGTTGTTTTGTTGAAATAGCGGTCCAAAAACTTCATAACGTTATTTTTGTACCAAGAAAGTGCTTATATTGAAATAAAATCACATTTTAGTGGTTCACATGGGGTTAGCACACTTCAAATTAAACGTCTCAATAGGAATGTGCCATGTCACTGTTATCGTGAACATTGCTCGGCTTTACTGTGCGGCCGCCGACACTAGTAGCAGAACAAAAGTAGTGGGAGCCACAGCAGCAACAACAGCCACTGAACAATTCTCTACCATGACCTCAGAGATGGCAGTCATGCTTGGTTTAACTGGGCCCCGCTAGACAGCGCAACCTCTCCAGTTTAACCAGGCGAAAATTGAACTTTCAAACCACTCGTGCCATTCCCCACAGTAACGTAAAACGGTTCTTTTTTACATGAATCAAACAGAAACGAACAAGCAGCATTTAGTATGTCTCTTGACGCTTAATGCATGGAAGGTTCTTTATTTAGTGCAGCTAGTCGTTTGATTACTAGTGATTAATTGTAGGCAGTACCTTTAATGTAATCAGGATCACTTTGCGAATGTCCTAGCGTAGCACGTGTGTTCTCATGCATTTGCCTTAATTTCTCGGTAAGAAGGTTACTGCTGTTGATAATGTAGTTGTTTTAGATGCTGTTATACATTGAGCTTTCACTTCGACATAAACTGTTATTTGACTTTAAGTCTCCCTTTAAGGCGATTACGTAAGAGGCTGGGCCGGCCACCGGTTCCATATTAACAATGACTAGTTGTTTTGCTAGCCACTTACGACGCAAAACGAGGCTGTGGTAGCTCTCACTCCCTCTTGAACACGCTGTAAGCAGCCGCTGCAGCACGCAAGCCAGGCGCTAGCATGTTCCCTTTCATAAAAATTGACGCTGTACATTCGCAGGCAGAATGGGCAACTGTTTAGTAAACAGCACAAGCTTCATTCTTTATAGTCCTGCAGCCAAGTGTTCTCAGCATTGCTTTCATACACCTTTCCTCAAACCTGTTCCATTCATTTTCTGATTAAGATTAGGGCTGACCTTGCTAACTTCGGTGCAAAACTGTGATAGAACAAAGACTTGGGGTAGTTTGCTGAAGTGTATTTTGAACTGTAATGCTGTAAGATCAATGAAACACCTGCACACACACAAAGATTGTTCTAAAAGATGTGTGGTGGCTACGTATGTCGCATCCATTTCTTGCACTGCGATTCAAAATGCAGTGTACAAATAAAGAAATGGTTACCGAAAAAAAAAAAAGATCTTTCTTCTCTAAGCACTAAGCATAAACTGCTTGCCACACACAACCTAATGATGTCTTCCTAAAAAGATGGTAGACTGTACTCTTGTGCCACTGAATTTCAGCTCTATCACAATAGAACTTTAGTAGGTGGGTGCAGATATGAGTATACCATTCCACTTTTTTTTTTTTTTGTGGCATCACTTGTACTGCAGTTCAGCATTATCAGTTCGCAGCAAGTCACCTAATTTTTTTTTCTTTTGCTGTATGTAAAGGTATTGCAAGGAAAATGAAGAAAAGCTATGCTTGACAATTTGAAAGACTGCTATATGTCATACTTTTGAACTAGAATCATTTTCTGATAATATTACTTGCCAGAGCAAAATATTGCAGCTTTCCACTGAGAAACCTTGAGCATTATAATAGTTTGAATAAATTTACCCAAGTACAAAAAAGACAATGCCCAAGGCTATCGATTTTTAACGCGACATATAATTGCTGTTCTCTTTCTTTTCTACCCCATGTATATTAGTTCCGCTGCACTAAATAGATAAAAAGAATGTTATGTAAGCGCAAGTTCATTTTAACATAGCAGCCCTGATCCTTTTTTCACTCCATAGCCACAGTCTTTTTCAGAACAATGAAAAACATTAAAACCTACAAAACATTACACGGCACATACTTCCCAAAGAAACTTTAGCTCCTTTTCATAGCTCCTTTTCAGTGCCAGCTGTGTCGGTTAGTCGAGCTATGCGCGTGTCGCCCTATGGGTGCACTATAGTCCCGCCAAATTTTCACTCCTGAATTGTAACAATAGAATTTTGCAGCGCTGGTACAGTGTCCGTTATTTCAATCACTACCCCGTGACTCTTCATATGTGCCTGCCTGTTAATGCACTTGACAGACTCAAAGCAATATTTATTCACCCTTGTTGTTCCGTGTGCAGGCACACGTCAATCACCTGTTATGGAATTTATTGCTCCAGAGACGCTGCTGTTGTTATTTTGTGCGAGTTGTTGACATAAGCATGCCTAAACATGCAAAATGCCAACTGCATGCAAGTTTAGTGCCAGAAAATAAGTCTTGAACTACTACTTGGAAATGGCTAGCTTAGAAAGGCAGTTCAGCAACATGGCAGTATACACTGTAGTGCGACATTAATAGAGGTAATGGATAGGGCAATTCATTGAATAGACAAGTAAAGATCCACTCTGAATGCAGCAATATGAATGAGCTTATGCACGACCTATGAGTAATGATGAGCGCACATTTAGGAAAAGTAGGTGCCAGTTGGGAGTCTTAAGAGGTTGGAAAAATGCATTCATGGGCCAGCATTGTCCTAAATTTCTCTGCCAGGTACAGATACAGCACATGTATCTGGTTCTGTAGAAATGTCTGGGGCACAGTTCTGCACACTGCATTACGAGAACATATTGAAAGTCGCACAAGATTTGCAAGAACGCTATGAAATGAGCATATCTGTCTTGCAATTGAATTGGTTCATGCACGGTTGGCAATGAATTTTTAATCTGCTAATACGATTGAAATACCTTGTACAAAATTGTCTCTTTTATGGTATTATGTCTATTGCTTGAATTCCGCCCATTTAAAGAGTGCGGCTAATTTTACAGAGTGAAGAGTATATCAAGGTGACCGGTATGCTTAAGCATACTCACAATCTTAAAGGAAGCAGTAAAACAAAAACTGGGTCCATTTCTCTTGCTGTATTTGAAGGATGTAAGCTCTGTAATGATGAATTGGGGCATCAAGCAATAGACAATTGATTATATGTTTTAATGCAAAGGTTAACATAAATACAAAGTGAAACAAAGCCCTAGACATGGGGTATGATTTAGTGGGCTTCCTTGTTATTCACAGAAATCGGAGGCAACAATCATGTGGTATCGCACTGTGCCAAATATATTGGACAAACCAGTGCTGGAGTTGCAAGCTGCACAATGGCAATGTTGCTAAAATACATATTTGCACGGCAGTGTCATTCATTCTTTCTTTATTCACTGCGTACTTCTCCACATTTGATATAACAGTCTTGTTCCTCTGCTATCAGTTCTCTTGAATCACAGGGACTTCTGAATTTGAACTATGCGTTTATGGTTTATGATACCATATAATCACCTTCTCCAGGTATTCATGTGACAACAGTGAAGGCTGCTTTGATGTACTCTTAGAATGATGTAGCCATGTACACATAGAATTGATTTCATTAAGGTATGCTGTTCTTAGCTATTTTTTGCACTATCAAGCAATTGAGGCTTCAAACCATAGTTAACGGGCCAGTGTCTAACATTCTAAACATCTGAATCTTTGAATGGGCACCATTTTAAAACATGCTTAATAATAGCACTTGCATTCACTATGATGTGTGCCTACTTGTTCAGGACTAAGATAGACTTCATCTTGCACAGTACTTGGCACATTTGAATGGGTATATTCAAAAAGCAAGGACTATGAGAGACTTGGTACACAGATACATCATCCCATCTATCGAGCAGATAGATGCTTGAGGTGGTCTAGCACCAGATGTGAAATTGCACAACTTGATGAAGTGTCCACTTCCACGCACACCCCCAAAAGCACCTTGCTTCGTTACAAATTGTTCACTTGGATGGTTCTGAAGAAATCTTTTTTATTGCACCTGAAACTGTCTGTGTAAGCTGTTTAAGTTACCTGTAGTAGCAAAAAGCACTGAAGGCCTTGTGGTGCTGCTGCTCCATTACAAATGCTAAAGAACCACCTGCAGGCATCCATGTGCCTTTCTCAAACAATGGTCATTTATAGGCACCAGCTTACTCTTGTAGTGCAATCTTTAAGCATTTGTCTGAAAAATTTGTTACGATTTACGTGGCGTTGCATTTATCAGGAGAGAAAGAAAAGGAGGGAGAGGCGAAGGAGTTGCATTACACTGACATTGTGGCCATGCTGATTGTGATTCAGCATAAGCACGCAATGAAAGAAAGTCTTCACAATCCTATGTAACTTGGCTAGGCAACAATAAGGAGTATTTGAATAAGACTACCCAAAACGTGCCTTGGCTGACAAACATGCTAAAGTTGGACTAGAACACGAGTTGTTCAGTGGCTGTGCAACTAAGGGAGTGCACATGTCTATTGTTATCAGCATACTTCCCTGCTACACGTTATCAATCTTGGCTCTATTTTTCCTTCACAGAGAAGGGTCGTAGTGCTTAGGCTATGTCTCAAGTTCACTCACAGCTATTCGCACTATTTTACTTGCACAAAGTTACGTGCAGCACAAGACACTTGTACATAGCGGACATGCCTTGTAGTGTGTTGGTGTTATAGGCTGTACATCATTCTCTTGCGCATTTCCTTTTATTCACTTCAGTGCTAGCAAGCATTCTCACACAAGGCAGCTTACTTATTACCTTTCCAACATCAGTGGTAGCCACGTGCTACCCAGAGCAACACAAAAAGTGCACTCTCTCTGAATCGTCTCAGTGTCATTCTTGAAAGCATTTTTTTTTCTTGTCAGAATGATAATCTGCTAGTCTTCAGTTGTGCAGTGCCGATCTTTGCACAGTGCACGTGAACTCACTTGTATAGCATGCACGTTTACCAGGCTCAGTGCTCTTCAAGACGCCTGTGAAAAAAATGTACTCATTACGGGACCTTCTCGCATTGTATCTTTAAAGATACTCCACAGTGTTTCACGTGTGATAAAAAAATAACACCCGCATGCATATTGTGCACCCAAAGACTGTAGCGTGAAAACTGACCAAATGTTTCAAAGAATGTACGAAGAACCCTGTGCTCATAATAAATCATTTTTGCATCACTGTTAATTGTGGATCATTCTTGTTGCATGTTAAGGATTCAAGTAAGTGCTGTAGCTAGCTCATTAAAATATGAACCCACAAATATTTTTTTCAGTAAAATTCAACCATTATGCTTGAAATTTTTGTTTGCACCCTCCATGTGGTCGAAGCGAGATTGAGGGAGTGGCTTTGGCTGAGAGGCAACAAATGTTCTTTTGAATTGCCATGTTATTGAGCCTATTCATTGTAACGGCCTACAGCTTCATGGCACTTACTGCACTATGCAACAGTGTGGCATTCAAAATGTAGCTCATCCTTTATTTTTTGTAAAGTTCCGAGTACATTACATCGTAAAGGTAACCTGTAAGCAAAGACTAGTATTCGCCAGTGAGAAAAGTATCACCTGTATGTTATATTAGGCGAGATTCTTTGCAGTCATTGCTGCTATTGCGGCAATGCCTTACGATCTCGCCTGTAGAGTGAACAAAGTCTACCAAACTACAAAAGCCATCTGTTTTTACACAACAGTATGTGAAATAGTATGTGGCATGTGAAACTAAAGAAGTTTAATGGTCATACCAACAGTGCCAGTTACTAAGTAAACGAAATAATCTAACACCAGCAGCCCAGGAATGATCACGACAAATGTTGACAAATGAAGATGGGTCCGAAAGCCTGCCTGCTTCATGTTCTTTGTAAGCAGAACACAAGGCAAATTAACGCTGCTGAAGACGAAAATCTTCACTGCCAAAGAAGACTGAAAAAAAGAAGTCACAAAGTATGTTTTAGTTTCTACTGCTTGAACAAAAGGAGAAGCAGGCGGTTCATTCACTACTCGTGTATGTATCATTGTTCGACAGCAGAATGTGCTTTCTTTTTCAAGTGTTAAATGAAAACAGCAAGTTCCGACCCGAAAAACCACATCTTATGCATAAAAAAAGCCTCTGTAGAGATGGTTAACCAGCGAAGCTGAAATAAGCGGCCCCAGTGATTGTCACTTGGCTAATCTTGATGGTTCGTTAAGCCTTCCTCAATTATTGGGTCGTGTCTGTCTGCAGTGTTAGCTGGCAGTGTGTATGCTGTGTGCAGTGGTGGGATTTGCCCAATTTCTGTGGTACGTACATTTTTTCCAGCTGAAAACATTGGTTGTGGACCATTGGTGAGTAGTGGGTCTCGCATACGTGCTAGGAGTTTTTGCGCACACAGTTCAGATGAAAAAATTCAAAAATCTCGGACTAGACGACGTTCAGAACTAACCTTCTCACAGATAGTTTCTATCTAAATCAATCTCATTTATCACCTGATAGATTACCTTCAATTGCAAAGCTGCTATTTTATGGAGCAGCGAATAAACTGAGAGTGACAACGTCCGTGCACACGAGGGTCGAGAAAGTTTTAACAATGTAGACTTTTTTAATTTCTATGGTAAGCTCCGAAGCTTTTTAATGAGAGCTATCACTAACAACCTGTGGAAGTTCAATGTCCACCCTAACACACCACGTCAAACGCGGCTAATGCGTCGCAAACATTCATTCATGCTATTATCGAGCTGTTCTTCGACGAACGGCTAAGTGCTGCGCGGACTGGCGGCCCCATGCTCACTATGAAATCAAGATCAATTAAATCTGAAGCGCCTTACCTGAGCAGCGATAATTCAGGCATTCCTGGATCATTTCCTTTTTTAAATCCTGCAACCAAAAGCGAGCATATCAGTGAGTTAAACGAACAACATTTGACCGATAAAAGCTGAAATTACAGTAACCTCTTTCGTGCGTCTCACCCGGCATCACAAGCGCAAAGCATGCTGCAGCTGAAGGTACCACAAGTGTATACGTGCTTAGTAATAGCACGGTCTGAAACTACAACGTGGCCAAATCCTCAAAGGGCACTTTACAGCGACTTTTAGCCCACTGGAAGAAATGCTAACAAGGGTCGAGAACATGAGACGAGTAGCGACGGCGTACCTACCCAAGTATAGCACAGTTGGTATGAATCCCCAGTGAAACGCCTTCTTCGCAGCGAAAAGGACAATGGCCACTTTTTGTTTAGACTCTGGGGTCATTTTTGAAGCGCTGACTTTCCCGTCTGTGACCTGCTGATGAGGAGAAACACGTGCGCTGCAAACGTGAACTTGCAACCAGCCGAAACTGTGCGTATACGGCTGCTGCCGATGGCGATGAAGCGACCTGTGGCACGGCCGCTGGATAGAAAACAGCTTGGTGCGGCCTGCTATGTGCCGCCGAAGCGGCGCGACGGGCCCAGTTCACATCGCGCCCGCTCTGGCGCCACCGTTTCTCTCAGGAGAAACGCTTTCACACGCATTTCCACGCGGAACAGTAGGCCGTAAACACGCGTTTCGTAGCTGCACATCACAGGTTTGATTCTGAATTGTTAATAGGAGTACCTTTTACACCACACATGTGAACAGTTTGCCCTAGGAGGGTCGATCATTCATGGAGTGTTGGCCTCAATACTGTCCATGAATGCTGCCCTTTTGACTCACCTGAAATGAAAAGGGCCACTGGTTCCGTTCATGGGGTGGTAGTCGTCGGGCAGATTCCAAGGGCTGGCGTATCGGCCCACCGAAAAGCACTGCAAACGCTTGCCACGGTGAGTTGATGCTGTCGTCTGGAGGCGCGCGTCTGCTTCAGCGCGCATAAGTGCTCTGTTACGAATAATATGCATTCCGATACGCTTCTTGAAGCTGTAGATCGCAGGGGAATACGTCGTGCTTCAACTAGCGTTTTTTTTTTTTTTTTCGCGTTCGAGCTGCTTAACGGCACACATCTTCGCCGCATCACACCACTAAAAAAAACCGCCTGCGACACACGCGCGCACCAAAGAATCGTAGTACTCGATCACAAGAAACATGAAGCAAACTCCCCCTCACACATGATTGCACACATAGTAAGCACGAGAAAGAATACGAAAAAGCACACTGTCACACACAAACCATCACGCAACCACATTGAAACACGAACTGCCATCCACTTAGACGGGTGGAGCGTCAGCGCCCTTCCCAAAAAAGCGGTCAAAACTATCAACTCTGCGCAGATGCGCTCGGCCATTAACGGCGACGTGACGCAGCAGGCTGCACTTTGTTTTTTATCCAGCTACCATGGAATCAGGTGCCACCAAGCCACGTCGAATATTATAGTACACTATAGTCGAGCCAAGCATAAAAAAAAGCCGCGTTAAATTCAACTGGGAAAATTGGTAGGTTTATAGTACGTAGTCCTCCAAGAATGGCTCACGCAAACTTCTGGAGTTGGTCGAGCAAAGGGTTATTTAAACGAATTTGTCACAAGTAACGAGAAATAAGAAATATTTTGGACTAGTATATATAAGCTTGCACATGCTACCAATAGAAGTAGCTGTTTGACTCGATCGAATTGACCGTTGCCTTGTGCACGCCAGTTTCAGAGGCGCAAGAGAAATACTCATATTCGTGCAATTTATATTTGTTTCAGTGCCAATCACAAGCCATTATTTACGCAGCATCACAATAATACATTATGAAATCGGTGCATTCATTTCAACGTTGTTTAATGAAGCGCTGTTCTTGGCGACGTCAAAGCAATATGGGTGAAGCAAAAAAGCGATTTTGATGTTTAGCCTGACGTGATGAGCGATACGAAATCTTCGTAGTTAATGTGGCCATCTCCATCCACATCAGCTTCCCGTATCATCGCGTCAACTTCTTCGTTCGTAAGCTTTTCTCCGAGAGTCGTCATGACGTGACGGAGCTCAGCTGCGGGGATGAAGCCTTTCCCGTCTCTGTCGAAGACCTGCAGATAATAAATGTATTTCAATTGAGCTACCCCACAAGTTGCCAGGAGAACAGCGTCGTTCACCCCAACCACCTTAGTAAGGTACTAATGGTGCGAAAGATAGCGGTCGCGGTCCGGACTTCAAGCTTCAAGAGTTGAACGCGGCATCGCGATTCGGGCACCGTTTTCAGCCCCTTCTCACACGCGTGCCACGCTTTTCTTGATGGGCACCTCAATCGTGCCACGTGAAAAGGAACGCCTGCGCCCATGTAAAACGCACATGAATTGCTTCAGAACTGTTTTAATAAAACCGCTTTGAAATCGTATACGAGCTTGTTGGCAAGGCTTCGTGAGTGCGAAACAAGGTGGACACAGAACACACGGGACCAAGCACTGATGGATGATGGAACAAGCGCTGGTGATCGGCACGTGGTCCAGTCTATTCATTCTGCGTCCTCATCGCCTTCGCGCCGATAATAAAACAACGACGAAACGCGCAAAATTCATGTGCACGAGGCAGGCCTGAAGCCATGATTTTTTCTGGTTGCCTATTTTCGGTAAAACACCCCATCCCGAGAATTTCGGAGGGCAGGGGTGTGTGTGTGGGGGGGGTGGCTATGGGCCTGGCACGAGGCATTCATGCGTCATACGTACCCGCTTGCTGCGACGGCTTGTATGCGACACATCTACAATCACCTATGTAATAAGCGCACGCATAGGTGCTAGCTGTGTGAATAGTAATAAAAGTAATGATTTAGGCTTTGCGGCCCAAAACAACAATACGACCGATCATGAGGGGTGCATGACGTGGTGGAGAGCTCCAGAAATTTTGATTGTCTGATGCTGCGTTTACTTTAATCAAAGAACACGACCCTCTAGAATTTCGCCTCCATCTAAATGCGACAAAGCGGCTGAGATTCGATACCGTGACCTTCGAGTCAGCCCTCGAGCACCGTACATCTGTGGTGAGTGGTGTAAGCGCGAGCTCGGCAGCCCAAATTCCAGCCTCAGTTGACGCTGCCTACCTTGAAGGCCTCCCGGATCTCTTGCTCTGTGTCCGTAGGGCGCGCCTTCTTGGACATCAGAGCCAGGAACTCCGGGAAATCGACGGTGCCGTTTCCGTCCACGTCCAGCTCCGAGATGATGTCTTTGAGTTCAGCCTCGGTCGGGCTCTGACCGAGCGAGCGCATCACGGTGCCCAGATCTTTGGTGCTGATGGCGCCGTCGCCGTCCTTGTCGAAGAGCGCGAAGGCCTCGCGCAGCTCCGTGACGGCATCCTCGGACAGCTGCATGTTTTCCGGCTGCGGGTCAGGTGCCTCTTCAGTGGCTGTTCGTACGCGCTACGTTTTCAGTGCTGGACGACAGCGTGAGCCCACTGCTGGTCAAAGCCACGGCAGGCGCCCCGGCTGCGCTACCCGCTCAGGCAGTGCAGTGAAGGAGCCTGCTTGGGCGTAGGCCGGTCGACCCGATGGTATCCACAAGGTGAACGCGCGTCTCGTGGCTCAGTGCACGCGAACCAATGCTGTCATCTTCATGATGACGTAAATGGCGCAATTTATATGATTTTATGATGGCTCTTTGTTTTTCAAGGCACGTACCCACAAAAGGAATGGGAAAAGCATCTGGCGGCAGGATGTGAGTGTATATATATTGTGATGTAACGGTGAAGGCAACCTTTATTAGGCCCGCAAGACACGATGAAGCGACCACGCCCAAGGCACAGAACTCAGACGAGCCAAGTCCCCACAGCAGAAGAAGATGACGACCACTCATGATGATGAATATGTGTAAAGATAGATGATGTGCTTAATGAATGCCTACACTAACTCCCCCCCCCCACGTGAAAGCGGCCATCCTGACCGCAGTTCCTGGCCGCATTTTAAAGCGAAGATGAACGCCGTATGAAAGGCTTCATGCGGGATACGTGGACTATTTCTGCTGCCCTGTAGCGGCGGTCCGTCGGAAGAAGAACGGGTGCCACGCGATAATTCACAGGAGACGTTTGCTCCAAGACAGTGTAGGGGCCAATAAAACGTAATTGAAACTTCTCGCACAGTCCGGGAGTGCGAATGGGTGTAAGAAGGAGGACTTCGTCGCCAAGGCTGAAGGACACGGCACGATGAGAGGCATCATATTCAAGCTTGCGATCCTGTTGCTTTGCTTCAGTGTTGACGCGAGCCAGCTGGCGGCAATGAAGTAGACGAGACACGTATTCTTCACTTGAAGATGAACATGGTTTGACAGGCGCAGAGAACGAAACATCGAGGAAAGAAGAGGGGAAGCGACCGTGGACGAGGTAGAACGGCGAGTAACCGGTTGTGCGCTGTACAGAGGTATTATAGGCAAAAGTGACAAATGGCAAAATGGTGTCCCAGTTTCTGTGGTCGGATTCGATATACATCGCAATCATATCTGACAGTGTACGATGGAAGCGCTCAGTCAGGCCGTTCGTCTGAGGATGGTAACTGGAGCTTGTTTTGTGTGTAGTGCCGGCTGCCTTGAGCACTTCTTCGACGAGTGCTGAAAGAAATACTCTTCCGCGGTCGCTCAGGATTACACGAGGAGCTCCGTGTCGAAGGATTATTGCTCGAAGGATGAAGTCGGCCACTTCCGAAGCTGACGCAGAAGGCACGGGAGCTGTTTCGGCGTAGCGGGTCAGGTGGTCGACAGCTGTAACTATCCAACGATTGCCCGTGACAGTCATAGGAAGCGGACCATACAGGTGTCACAGAACGAGCGCTAAAAACGGGCGCGCCGCCAAATTCTTGCGATAACGGACGGGAGAAACGCCGCGAGGTCAAAAGAAAAAAAAAGAAAGCAAACGTCCAAGGCTCCCCGGGCGCGCGCTTTCCCCTCGGAAGCGTGGCTTCGCCGACGAACCTCCTCGCCCCACATCGGCGGCCCAGCAAGCCCGCGATATTTCTAGAACGAAGGAGGCGTGGCCACGCCGAGTTGAGTCATCCGACGCGGAGGGCAGTCGAACCGTCTCGCGCCTCTCCCCAGCCTTCGCTGCGTATCGCGCCGACGAAATGACGAGAACTTTCTGGAAGGTGGCGCGGAAGGTATTTAATCGAGCAGCCGAGACGAGAAAGCAGGAGGAGACTGAAGTGAGCGCCAGAGCGCTCGTAGGGATTCCGCCGTGTAGTCGGCGGAGGTTTTGTCCGTTGGGACCAAGCAGCAGAAGAAGAGGATTTCCACCTGGGGGGTGAAGGCTCGAGCTACAGGCAAGAGCGTGTGTTTACCGCTATTGAGCGAAGACGCGTGGCAACAGCTGCGTGTGTGAAGCCGACGTGTTTCCGGCGAAGGAGTTTGAAGCTTGGAGAGTGGCCATTTGAAGACGCGAGGTTTTCTGGAAGAGAAACTTCAGGGGGCAGCGGAACGACAACAACGCTGGACTTTGAGTGAGTGATTCTCGGAAGAGTATCATTCAGACTTTTGTTCCAAGGACTTTGGACTGAATAGGTTTTCCATCTCTTTAGTCTTTAAGTGTCTTGGTTGTTCAATGCATGCGACTGCATTGTAGTGTGTATTGTTGTCTGTGTCCGTTGTTTCGAGTGTGGCTGATTGTACTGTGTAGTACGTTGTTTGATTGGTGACATATTGTCCTCATCTTTTGTGGAGTGTGCAAACTTGTGTATTGTTGTCGATCTGCCATTATTGAGAATATAATTTTGTTTGTTTATCAACTCTCGGCTCTGACTTGTTCTTTGGGCCACAGCCGGCGTCTGCTGGCGCGCCAACAAGGACCACTCCTAAATTGTCCACGCTTTCGTGGTGCGGTTCGGGGGGCCGATACTTCGGCTCATAGAATTAACCCGGCGATCGCCTCCCTAATTTACGGGACCGGTGTGACAACTAATCTGGCGTCCGCGACACAGGACCTTTTGGTGCACAGTGTGTCCAAAGTAGTGAGAAAGAGCCTCGAGTTGTTGATAGTGCTGTCGGAACGATTTTGTGTGTTGTTCAGTGTTCTCGTTAACGAGTGCAGGGGAGTGTTCCGATAGACTGATTTAGGCAGGTACTTTTTGCACGCGGCAAGGTTTTATTTGCGAGTTGCGAGACACAATGGATCTCGAAAAGTTAGTTGCGCTTGGTGTGAAGATGGGTCTTTCCGGCGCCGAACTACGGAAATGGGTAAGCCAGAAGGAGAAAGAGGCAGCTGAGAGAGCCAAGGAAGAAAAAGCAGCTGAGTTGGAACGAGAGAGGTTGGCAGCCGAAAGGGCGAGAGAAGAAAGAGAAGCGAGGGAGCGACAGCTGAAAGAAGAAAGAGAAGCGGAGATGGCTGAAAGGGAACGGCAGCGGCAGCACGAGATGGAACTCGAGCGGCTCCGTTTGCAACAGCGAAGTGAAACTCCCGTCCAAGCTAGAGTTGAAAGCAGCGAACGGGAGGACCACGGCTTCCGCTTGAACCCAAGCAAGCTGCTTGTAGCGTTTGATGAAAGGAAGGACGACCTTGACGCGTACCTTCACCGGTTTGAGACGATTGCGAGGAGCCAGAATTGGCCGGAACATCAATGGGCAACTGCTTTGAGTACTTGCTTGAGTGGTGAAGCGCTCAGTGTGTACGACAGGCTGACGCCGACCGATGCAGCCAACTATGCCAAGGTGAAAGCTGCTTTGCTGAAGCGGTTTAGATTTACTGTAGAAGGATTCCGGGACAGATTTCGGACAGGAAAGCCAGCTGATGGTGAGACGGCTACGCAGTATGCCGCCCGACTTTGCCATTATTTTGACAGATGGATTGAACTTTCAGGGACAGCGCAGGAGTACGATGAGCTTAGAGAGCTGCTAATTAGAGAACAATTTCTTACTAGTTGCCACCCAAGCCTGTCACTGTACTTAAAAGAGAGGAAGGCTGACTCACTTGAAGACATGCTTGAATTGGCTGATCAATTCTTGGAAGCGCAAGGTGGCACTAATTTGGCCAAGGTCAAGAAGGATTGTCCCGATGATTCGAAGAAATTGGCTCCTGAAGAAAAGAAGCGTGCACCAGAGAGCATTCAGCGATGTTTTCTGTGTAACCGAGTGGGTCATCGCGCGAAAAACTGTCGAACGATCTTTACGAGCCCTACGGTAGTAAAATGTTTTAAGTGTGGTCAGACTGGGCACAAAGCAGATGCATGTCGAAACGGAGCGAGTCAAACTCACCAGGTATCCTGTGTGCAAGCAGCACCGAAATCCGATAATAATGCCGTCACCGACGGATTCGTAGAATTGAAAAATGGGGAGAAAATTCCTATTGTCGGTGCTGTAATGTCAAAACAGCCAACCGGTGTTACGAAAGGAATGCCAACGCTGCCTGGAAAAGTTGCGGACAAAAAGATTACGGTGTTAAGAGATACCGGTAGCGCCTCTGTTATCGTGCGGAGAGATTTGGTACGGGAAAGTGAGTTAACAGGCAAAACGAAGCCGGTTTGCTTAATTGACCGTACAGTTCGGATGCTTCCCGAAGCAGAAATTGAGGTTGAAACCCCGTACTTCAGCGGGAAGGTTACTGCTCTATGCATGACGACCCCCCTTTACGACCTTGTCATCGGAAACATCTACGGGGCGCGAGGACCGAATGATCCGGAATGTTTGGGAGAAGAGCCTGAGATAGAGCCCTCGCCAACCCAGCGATCGCGAGATACAGAGGAGGAGCATCCCGTGACGGATCTCACTGGAGCCCAAGGTGAAGCCGCGGCGCAAGAGACAGCGAATGAGAAGATCATCGTGTTAAATGAGTTCACGGGCCGAGCAACTGGTCTTACGTCGCACGACCTCAACCGACCGACAGTGTAAAGGAGACGGAGTTGGCCAGCCGGGCAAAATGTAGAGACATGATCAAGCTGGTTAATAAACAGACAGGACCCGTCGAATGTCATGACCCGTTAACGGTGTCGGAAGTGACAACGATGGCTGAGACGACGCCTCAGATATCGTCGTTGGAAAGGGCTCGCCGAAAAAGAACGTGGAAACACAAGAAGAGATCGAGCGAGCACCGCAAAAAGGGGCGCAAGCGCTGCTCGAAGTACTCAGGATAAGTGCTGAGGTCGAATCAGAATGTGTTGGGCAGTGCTGAGTGCCATATGTTGTGTTAATGTTGTGTTATCCTGTGTCACAAGTGTCGAAGTGTTGTGCTGTGATGTGATGTATAGTATTGGACCATTGTTGTAATGAGAGAACTTTGTACATTTGTATTATTGGGAATGTGTGGTGCAGTGTTGTACTCATGTGCTTGTGGTTGTGTTTTCACGTGTTGTGTAATTGAATTACAATGCACAATTGTATTAAGTGATCTATTTTGAATGTGAAGTGTCATGAGCGACGGATGGTGTTACAGTCTGTGAGAGTGTGTGGTGACTGTTCGCGCTCATTTGTGTGGTTTTGAATATTATGAGATAATATTCTTAAAGTGGGGGGCAGTGTCACAGAACGAGCGCTAAAAACGGGCGCGCCGCCAAATTCTTGCGATAACGGGCGGGAGAAACGCCGCGAGGTCAAAAGAAAAAAAGAAAGAAAGCAAACGTCCAAGGCTCCCCGGGCGCGCGCTTTCCCCTCGGAAGCGTGGCTTCGCCGACGAACCTCCTCACCCCACATCGGCGGCCCAGCAAGCCCGCGATATTTCTAGAACAAAGGAGGCGTGGCCACGCCGAGTTGAGTCATCCGACGCGGAGGGCAGTCGAACCGTCTCGCGCCTCTCCCCAGCCTTCGCTGCGTATCGCGCCGACGAAATGACGAGAACTTTCTGGAAGGTGGCGCGGAAGGTATTTAATCGAGCAGCCGAGACGAGAAAGCAGGAGGAGACGGAAGTGAGCGCCAGAGCGCGCGTAGGGATTCCGCCGTGTAGTCGGCGGAGGTTTTGTCCGTTGGGACCAAGCAGCAGAAGAAGAGGATTTCCACCTCAGGGGTGAAGGCTCGAGCTACAGGCAAGAGCGTGTGTTTACCGCTATTGAGCGAAGACGCGTGGCAACAGCTGCGTGTGTGAAGCCGACGTGTTTCCGGCGAAGAAGTTTGAAGCTTGGAGAGTGGCCATTTGAAGACGCGAGGTTTCCTGGAAGAGAAACTTCAGGGGGCAGCTGAACGACAACAACGCTGGACTTTGAGTGAGTGATTCTCGGAAGAGACTTTTGTTCCAAGGACTTTGGACTGAATAGGTTTTCCATCTCTTTAGTCTTTAAGTGTCTTGGTTGTTCAATGCATGCGACTGCATTGTAGTGTGTATTGTCTGTGTCCGTTGTTTCGAGTGTGGCTGATTGTACTGTGTAGTACGTTGTTTGATTGATGACATATTGTCCTCATCTTTTGTGGAGTGTGCAAACTTGTGTATTGTTGTCGATCTGCCATTATTGAGAATATAATTTTGTTTGTTTATCAACTCTCGGCTCTGACTTGTTCTTTGGGCCACAGCCGGCGTCTGCTGGCGCGCCAATAAGGACCACTCCTAAATTGTCCACGCTTTCGTGGTGCGGTTCGGGGGGCCGATACTTCGGCTCATAGAATTAGCCCGGCGATCGCCTCCCTAATTAACGGGACTTGTGTGACAACAGGTCAATGCCAACTACCTCGAATGGTTGCAGGGGACACGGGAGCGGTTGTAATTGTCCACTTCGAGTTGATGTAGGTAGCTTGCGACGCTGACAAAGGGCGCATGAGGCAACGTACTTCGCGACACAGGTGGACAAGCCCGGCCAGTAGTAGTGACATCTTATGCGGTCATACGTTTTCTGGAAGCCCATGTGTCCAGCAGACATGTCGTCGTGATATGTCTTGAGGACTTGAGCCCGAAGAGAGCGAGGTAGAACGGGCACCCAGCGTTGACCATCAGGGTGGTAGATATGACGGCACAGGGCGTGGTTGTTGAGCTTGAATTGCGTGAGCTGTCGGCGAAGACGGGCGTTAGGGGGCCGGCAAGTCCCGTCAAGACGGTCCATGATGCGGCGACAGTAAGGGTCAGCACGTTGGTGAGATAAGAACAAACCACACTCGCTTGGAGAAGTTGGGTCTAAAGTAGTTAATGACGAAACATGTAGGGAAGAGACGGCCGAAAACTTCTCGTGTGCGGCAGTGGCGGGTTTGTTAAGCGGGTCCGAAGAGAGCGGGCAACGCGAAAGGGCGTCGGCGTCTTGATGCTTGTTTCCCGACTTGTATGTGATAGTGAAGTCGTATTCTTGTAAGCGAAGAATCCAGCGACCAAGGCGGCCGGACAAGTTCTTGATTGTCGAGAGCCAGCACAAGGCGTGATGGTCCGTAACCACAGTAAAGTGGCGGCCGTGGAGATAAGGTCGAAACTTTTGTATCGATCATACGACCGCTAGGCACTCCTGTTCGGTGATGGTATAATTCTTTTCAGCAGGGGTCAGTGCACGGCTCGCGTATGCGACGACTTTCTCACGTGAAGATTTGTCTCGCTGTAGGAGAATTCCACCAATGCCTCGACCACTAGCGTCTGTATGCAGGAGCGTAGGCGCGGTTTCGTCGAAATGGCAGAGGACTGGTTCGGATGTGAGTGCACACTTCAGTTGGGCAAACGCCGCTTCACATTCAGGAGACCACACAAAGGTGACGCCTGATCCGAGTAACTTGTGCAATGGTGAAGCTATTGAGGCGAAGTCTCGAATGAATCGGCGAAAATAAGAAGCGAGGCCGAGGAAACTGCGCAAATCTTTGGCTTTTTCAGGACGCGGGAAGTGTTGGACAGCGGAAATCTTGTCAGGATCGGGACGAATACCGTCCTTGCTTACGATGTGGCCTAACACTTTAATCGTCTTGCTCGCAAAACGGCACTTCTTGGTGTTCAGCTGAAGGCCTGCGTTTGCAAGGCACGTAAGAACTTCGTCCAGTCGTTGCAAGTGCTGAGGGAAGGTTGACGAGAAAATAACGACATCGTCTAAATAGCACAAGCAAGTCTTCCTCTTCAAGCCTCGTAAAACTGTGTCGATCATCCGCTCGAATGTTGCTGGAGCATTGCAAAGGCCGAATGGCATGACGTTGAATTCATACAGCCCATCTGGTGTTGAAAACGCTGTCTTTTTTTTTGTCATCCTCGTGCATGGGTATTTGCCAGTAACCTGAACGCAGGTCTAGGCTTGAAAAGTACTCAGCACCTTGCAGTGAATCCAAAGCATCGTCTATGCGCGGCATGGGGTAAACATCCTTGTGGGTAATCTTATTAAGTGCTCTGTAGTCAACGCAAAACCGCACGGAGTCATCTTTTTTCCTTACTAAAACAACAGGGGATGACCAAGGACTCGCGGAGGGACGTATAATGTTCCGTTGCAGCATATCGGCTACATTTTGTTCAATGATTTCACGCTCGGATGAAGAGACGCGATATGGTCGACGGCGTACGATGGAAGTGCCATCGGTCTGGATACGATGCCTAATAATGGACGTCTGTCCCAGAGATGAGGAATGGGCATCAAACAATCTCCTATGCTTTTGTAGCAAAGCAAGCAACTCATCTGTCTGTGAAGAGGTCAGTTCTGGACTAATAGTCGCAGCAAGAACAGAAACGCTTGATGAACGTCCAATAGAAGGAAGGTTAGAACACGCTGGCATAAGAGAGACAACAGAGACAGGTTGAGATTCAGAAACGCAATTAAGCCATTGTGGTGCCTTTAGGAATGAGAATTTTCTCAGAAGTCTGGTTCGTAGCGTAGAGAAGTCCGGAGCCATTGTGGAATCGCGCTAGACCTGAAGCAAAGGCTATACCTCTTGCGAGATAGCGTGCAGATGGTTGGACAAACACGTCACCAGAGTCGATCACATTAGAAGTGATGGCAACTATCCGCTGATGACCAGGTGGTAGCTCGGTCTCTTCAGCAGCGAGCAAGCGAACGGGTTTGTCATCCGCATACAGGGCATAGTAAGTTTCCATCATATGAACAACATTTTCTTTACAGCAGATGGAAGCGTTCGCCGTAGACAGAAAATCCCAGCCTAATATAATCTGGTGGGCACACGAATTCAGCACAGCAAATTGCACAAAATGAAGAATACCAGCTATGAAAACACGAGCGGTGCACATAGCGGCAGGTCTAATGGCGTCCCCTTGAGCAGCGTGCAGTGTAGGTCCATCATGAGGGGTGGTGACTTTCCGTAGACGTGAGCACAAAGAACGATCAATCACAGACAAAGAGGCACCAGTGTCTATTAAAGCGTCCACGTACACACCTTCTATTAAAACAGCTATCGTATTATATGGACGCACTGGAGGAATTTCTGTCTTTTCGTTCGATGCAGCTTTTCCTTCAAAAGCTGCAGAGGTTAGTTTTCCGGGCGTTGGTTGTTGAATTGCGAGACAGGTCGCAATGGAGACGTGGAACGGCGGAGGGGTGAGGGTGAGCGGCGTCTAGTAGAGCGGTAGGAACTGGTTGGCTCAGATGTCGAAGTTGGAGACGGTGAACGGCGTAGCGGCGGATCATAAGGACGACGTTGGAAAGCGTACCAGCTTGTCCCATCATCCCGTCCGTAGGTATCGAGTCCACGACGCTCGTCCTGCTGACGCTTCCGACAGACGCGTGCAATGTGGCCCCGATAGCCGCAGTAATAACAGATCGGACGATGCGGCCGACACGGTGGGTGAAAGGGCTGGCTAGTCACACTCGGAGTTAACGAAGCCAGCGGGACAGGCGTCGAGTGTGCGGGCATCGGTTGTACCACGGGTGGTGAGCCAGCGAGGACTTGTGCGTACGTCGGCTGGAGTCGAGGTACTGGAGAGTCTACAAACGCTGGCCTGGTCATGGACGCCAACTCCTCTTTGATAACATCCCGCAAAACATTGTTGGAGGGGGGAGGTGAACTCGGTGTCATTGAGAGGCCGAAAGATTGCAGCTCTTCCCGTATAAGCGCCCGGATCATAGCACGCAATGAGGCATCAGTCGTGGTAGTGTTTTCAGAGCTGTCCGGCGGTAACCGTTGGGATTCAAGTTCCTCCAGGCATTGGCACGTGGCAACAACGTCAGCGACCGTAGTCGGGCTTTGAATGACCAAGGCATTGAACGCGACCGTGCCTATCCCTTTCAGAGGATGACGAACTCTCTCTGATTCAGACATGGACGTGCTGAAACGGTGACAGAGAGCAAGCACATCCTCTATGTACAATGTGTAGGACTCACCGCATTGTTGCTTGCGAGAATCCAGTGTCTTCTTCGCGAGAGCTGAACGAACCGCCGGGGTGCCGAAAATTTGGCGAAGCTGTTGCTTGAAACGTGTCCAGTCCGTAATGTCCGTTTCATGATTGAAAAACCATGTTGTCGCTACGCCCGTGAGGTAGAAAGAAACACGGCGAAGCTTGGTAGGATCGTCCCAGTTGTTAGTGGAACTCGCTCGATTGAACTGGTCCAACCAATCTTCCACATCTTCACCTCGAAGTACGGCGAACGTGGGCGGCTCACGCTGGTGCGCGGTGATAATCCACGATGGATAGGCCGTGGTAGCCGGGGACGTGGAGGTAGACGCAGAAGCGCCGGTTGGTTCGTCCTGAGGCATGTTACCGGACACCTGGTACAAACGACGACCTGAGCGCAGCTCCAGGAGGCAGATCGGGCTGGGAGAGGACGGAAGATCGTAGAGCACACTCCACCACTTGTGATGTAACGGTGAAGGCAACCTTTATTAGGCCCGCAAGACACGATGAAGCGACCACGCCCAAGGCACAGAACTCAGACAAGCCAAGTCCCCACAGCAGAAGATGACGACCACTCATGATGATGAATATGCGTAAAGATAGATGATGTGCTTAATGAATGCCTACAATATATATATATATATATATATATATATATATATATATGGCACAACGGGAACGTTGTCAACAAGGATAAATATATTTATTTCCCAACAATATATATATATATATATATATATATATATATATATATATGAGTGCACCTTTATGAATCGGAACAGTAAGGAAGGCTAATGCTGATCAGAGATGATACCTAGTTTTCTCAGCCATAGAGTAAAAAGAAACAACAAAAGCCTGTGTTGCCTCTTTACCGTGTTTGTAAGCGTACGTTTATGCATAGAAGAATGAGGTCCCATTTGGTATGTTTGGTGGTGACATACATCAAAAGCATATTGCCAAAAATCTTCTTATAGCACCCTACCACGACATTTGTTTGCAAGTGATATGCAGTGGTATAGTGATGATTAAAATGGTATTCAGCGAGGTCTCGGTCAGTCATCAGTTTGCAGGGAGTGCCAAGATGTAGAAAAAACTGTTGACGCAGCAAGGAGGCAATGTCACGAGTCCTCTTGCCGAAATTCTCTAGTACCGGACAAAACACTAACACACCTATTATGCCTCTAATCAGCTAAAAAATTTAAAAAAATAAGAATCCATGGCTATGCCTACAACCGGAAAAATGTGCGAGACCATAGTGCTAAAATACACCATTCTTGTCTATACGTTGCACTGAGAAGCTAGTTTTGAAAGTGTCTTCAGATGACCATGACTGAGGATTCATTTGTGGGGTTTAACGTCCCAAAACCACCATATGACTATGAGAGACGCCGTAGTGGAGGGCTCCGGACTTTTCGATCACCTCGGGTTCTTTAACGTGCACTCGAATCTGAATACACGGGCCTACAACATTTCCGCCTCCATCGGAAATGCAGCCGCCACAGCCGGAATTTGATCTCGCGACCTGCGGGTCAGCAGCAGAGTACCTTAGCCACTAGACCACCGTGGCGGGGCCGATGAGCACGGCGTGCTCAAAACTATGTGAAGAGTGAAAAGCATTTAAAACAACTACTCATGACAGTACATTCGAAGCGCAGAAGCCTACTACCTGCTCCTACATCCAGGAATAAAATGAAATTAAAAAACTTTATTCAGGTTAATTATTGAAACTATGAGCCGCATCTTTTTTTTTTTAATTCAATATCTGAATGTTAGCGCAACGTCAGGAATTTCAAAATTTCTTCATACTCCAGCCACGTTGGCTCACAAATGTTTTGTACAATAGGCCACATCAAGCATGTGGTTCCATTAAAATGCAATGTAATTATTTTTACCAGTAAATAATTATGTGGGCCCGAGTAAACAATGTAAAAATCTCTGAAGTAATAGCAAGTCAGTGCGGGAACCCCAACGCGTGTGTGGCTACCTGCATTTTTTTTTGCACGCTTGCTCATTTACCAAACGAATTCATCGTGGAATTTCACTAGTCAAAAGAGAAAGCCATTAATATAATTTTTTTGCCCCAATTTATTTCAGGTGCCAGCATTTCTACCAAGTGCACACACATATACTCACGGAACATCAACAGAAGTGGTAAAATGAGAATAAAATATGGCACAATGAGCAAAGAGAGTTGTTCACATACTAAATAAAACGTTCATGTCATCCTACAGAAGAATTTATTGATCACTGAAATATAGCATAACAACAATGCCACTCAATGTCATAATTGGGGGAAAACACTAATATATATATATATATATATATATATATATATATATATATATATAAAGAAAGCACGTAAGAGAAAACAATAAAAAGCACTTTACATTCGACACTTGACTGGTTTACAGGAATGTACAAAACGATGGCTCAGAAAGAGCTAATTTGCTTTCTTTGATACTTCTGCATTTTCGGGTGGCTCAGACGGGCTGCCGGCAACTAGGGCTGGCTCCGCTTCACCAGCTCCGACCTCCTTGGCAGTCTGTAAAATGAATTATTTACAATTAAGCATGACAATGCATGCTATTTCTTGTGACGTTGAAAAGCACTTGGTATTAAACAGTCCTTAAAGGCCTAATATTAAGTTGATATGCCCTGTTAAAGGGACCCCGAAACGGTATTTTGAAGTTTAGTCAGCGTTTAGGCTAGAGCATCATCAAACCATTTGCACCACAAATTTAGCGACACACATTGTACCAAGGCCGCTACGGACACTTATATCATGCCCTCCTTCTCAATTCTGCCTTGCCTCCTCAACTCATGAGACACGCAGGCGATCGTAGAGCTTTCATGAGCGCACTTGACGATTTGAACTTCACTCAGTTTAGACCTTCGATATCGTACCCTGACAGGTTGCGTCCAATTTCAGAGGCCATTACACAGTGCTCCCGGCAGCACGCACGCCTTCTGGTAGCAGAGACAAAGATCGCGAAATGGTTGATATCGGCTCCGACAGGTGCCACCACCCTACAGTCGATCTTACTTCTGTGCATTCCACAGCCAATCACATCAGCAGCCTCAGTGACACTGCGTTACCAGAGCCTGTGTTCCTGTGAATGGGCAGTTGGAAACACATTTGGCTGGGTGACAGCAATCTGCAGCGATTCGCAGCTTTAAAGCATTGTAATAAATTACACAGTTTAAGATGAGAGCTCAAACCAGTCTGTAAATGACAAATTACGACTTGTTGCACAAGCTTATGTGTTTGTACGATATTGCTTAATTGATATGTGGGGTTTAACGTTCCAAAATCACCATATGATTATGAGATGCGCCGTAGTGGAGGGCTCCAGAAATTTCGACCACCTGGTGTTTTTTAATGTGCACCCAAAACTGAGCACACGGGCCTACAACATTTCGGCCTCCATCGGAAATGCAGCCGCCGCAGCCAGGATTCGATCCCGCAATCAGCGGGTAAGCAGCCGAGTACCTTGATGATGTGTGGTGCTTTGTGGCGCAAGGGCCAATTGACGGCCAAAGAGCGCCATTTCGATGAGTAGAGATGCGGACAATGATATGTTGCATGGCTGTATAGGGGCCTTAAAATTCCTCGCGATAATGCGGGTAAAAACATAAGTATTAAGATCATGACAGTGGCGTGATATGCATAGTAAAAAGGGTGACAAAGGTTTTGATAATAAAAGCATGTAAAAATATTTGGCGCTAGCACAAGTGCCTCATCAGCGCCCTTGTGTCCAAGGGCTGCGAGGCAAGTGCTTTTAAATATAGTCACTGCAGCAGCAACCTCTCTTGAGAGGTCACGCTACACAATGCCTGGGTATATTACATGATAAAAACCGACATCTCTTAAAAAAGCTAGCAATGATTTATGGGTGAAAAGTGGTTCCCTACCGACAAACATTGCGGGGTGTAATGGTATATGTTGTCGGTAGGGTAATGGAAAGTGTTGTCTTCTTAGAGTGTCTAATTGTTTACATTGGATTAAAACGTGAAGAACTGTTAATGCCTCACCACATTTATCACACAATGGTGGATCGCCACCAGACAAAAGATGCGTGTGTGTCGTGTATGTGTGTCCTATCCTGAGTCTTGTTAGTGTTACCTCTGTTAGACGCGATTTTGATACTGGTGGCCAATGGCCAAGGTGTGGCTTGATAACGTGTAGCTTGTTTTGTGTGTGTCTATCCCACTTGCTCTGCCAGTAGTCCCTGAGCTTTCGTTTGAGAGACAGCTTAAGATCAAGGGGCGGGATCGATATGGGTGTAGTGGCACTGATTTCGTGGACGGATGCAGCAAGCTGATCCGCCATCAAGTTGCCTTGAATCTCTCGGTGCCCTGGCACCCAGCACACTGCAACATGTTGGTTGAGTGTGTAGAGTGTGCATAAAATAGAGTAAAGTGAGACGAGGACAGGGTTTTTTTGTTTTTTAAGACTGTGCAGAGCCGTTACCACACTGAGGGAGTCTGTATAAATTACTGCTTTTTGTATTTGTAATTGTTTGATGTGCTTAGCTGCCACAAGTATCGCGTAGGCTTCTGCTGTGAAAATACTTGTGCCTGGATGTAGAGGGCCAGCATCCGAAAAGGAAGGGCCAACAGCAGCGTAGGACACAGAGGAGTTGGACTTAGAGGCATCTGTAAAGAACTCAGGACGTGTGTATTTGTGTTGAAGTTCCAGGAAGTACGTTCGAATATGGGTAATAGGCGCATGTTTAGTAACTTCTAGGAAAGACACATCGCAATCTATAGTCTGCCACTGCCACGGTGGCGGGTATGCTACAGGAGCCATTAAACTGTGTTCAAGTGACACTCCAGTGTCCTCAGCTAGACCCTTCAGGCGAACTGAGAAGGGCTGCCCCATCGAAGGCCTGTTTTGAAACAGAATGGAGCTCGACAAGTCAATAATAGTAGAGTATGAGGGGTGCTTCTTGTCTGCTTTCACCTTAAAAAAATAAACAAAGGACATGTAAGTTCTCTGCAGATGAAGCGACTACTCATTTGACTCAACGTAAAGGCTTTCTACGGGGCTGGTGCGAAAAGCACCTGTAGAAAGGCGGATGCCCAAATGGTGCACGGGGTCCAGCATCTTCAACGCACTTTGGGTCGCAGAGTGATAAACAATGGCCCCATAATCAAAACAAACCCATGGTTTACGAAATCTCTCAGGCGACTCAGAAATAAAAAGAAACGTTTATACCGCGCAGCTAAACGCCATGACACGCCCTCTGCGTGGCAGACATACAAGAATTTTATGAAAAGCTACTGCGCGGCAGTACAATCTGCTAAACTTAAATATTATTCTGTCGATCTACCTTCCCTCTTGAAATCAAATTCCAAGAAGTTCTGGTCACTTGTTTCTCCTCAACAACATGGCCATCAAATATCTTTGCTAGATGACGACCATGTCCCTCTTTCAGATAGTCATTGCTCATCAGCATTTAACGCATTTTTTTCATCCGTTTTCACCCTGGAAGACCATTCCGACGTACCATACGTTCCCGAACTTGACATTGCATACATGGAACCTATAGAAATAACTGCCGAGGGTATTGCTCTACTAGTTAATAACCTCAAGCTTTCTACTTCAGCCGGCATCGACGACATTAATTCTAAAATTCTCAAAAACACCGCCTCCGTTTCTGTTAACATTTTGTATCACCTTTTCAGGCAATCTTTAGCGACAGGTCAACTCCCTTCTGACTGGAAAATTGGTAAAATAGTGCCTGTGTTTAAAACCGGTAATAAGCATTTACCCGAAAGTTACCGTCCAATTTCTCTTACATGTATATGCTGCAAACTTCTTGAACACATAATCACTTCCCATGTTTTCCGACACTTAGAATCAAATAATTTCTTCTTTCTGAACCAACACGGATTCAGAAAGGGTTTTTCTTGCGAAACACAGCTGCTAGAACTCACAACCGAGCTGCATTCCAATATGAACAGTAACCTTCAGACTGATTGTATCTTCCTCGATTTTTCTGAAGCCTTTGATCGCGTAGCCCATTGCCGTCTGATTTCTAAATTATCTGCCCTCCGATTAGACTCTCTTACCCTATCTTGGCTTCGCAACTTTCTTTCACTTCGTCAGCAGTTTACTATAATAAACAATTCCCCTTCCCCTCTTTTCCACGTAACTTCTGGCGTTCCACAAGGGTGCGTCCTCAGCCCCCTACTGTTTTTAATCTATATAAATGATCTGCCAAATAACATATCTTCCTGCATGCGTATTTTCGCAGATGATTGCATAATTTACCGTCCTATATCATCCCCCGACGACCACTTAACTCTACAGAGCGACCTTCACCGCATTAATGACTGGTGTAACAAATGGTTAATGTCCCTGAACACGGAAAAATGTAAAATAATCTCCTTTACGCGCAAACAAAACGTTTGCACTTTCCACTACACTATCAATAATTCTGCTCTATCACACGCATCATCCTATAAGTATCTTGGTGTCCATTTCACACCCAATCTCTCCTGGTCTCACCACATCACCACCATTAGCGCGAAAGCCTCCAAGTCCTTAGGATATCTACGCCGTAATTTACATAGCTGTCCTGCTCACGTCCGTCAACTAGCCTATCAAACCTTTGTCCGTCCCCAGCTTGAATTTGCCGCTCCTATCTGGTCCCCTTATCACAACTACTTAATTGACATGCTTGAAGCTATTCAGAATAGGGCGGCCCGTTTCATTTCACGGAATCATGACTATCACAGCAGCATAACGCAAATTAAAAACAATCTTTCTCTTCAACCCCTGAGCACTCGTCGCGACATTTCCCTTCTTTGCCTCTTTCACAAATACGTGTACACCAACAGACCCCTCCCACTCCACCTCGATGTTCCTTCCATTACTTCACGTAGGTTGCATAATCACTTCAGTTTCAAGCGATTATACGGGGCAACTGATTCATTCAACTCATCTGCTCTTCCTCGCGCCATACGTTTGTGGAATGGTCTTCCGGATAACATCGCATCTGTATCAGACAATAATTCATTCCGTCAGTTGCTGCTTACTCTCTTCTCACAATAGACTTGCCACTGTTCTGCACGTGTCGGATTTTGTGCCCGATTATGTTTGTTGCACACTGGTAATGTTTTCTGTATATGGGCATAGGTTCTGCGTTTTTTGGTGCTTTTTCTATTGTATGGTCTGAAACTTACAAACTAATTATGGCACGTCGTTGAGGTAAAGCCAGCTGGCTATATTTGGTTGATGTCGCCTTCATATGCTATAATGACTGTATTCAGTTCCCACTGTCGTGTGTGCACTATGAAATTGCATTTTCTTTTTTCTTGTTATCGCCTGTTAACTTCAACTTATATTGCAATCCGCGTCATACTTTCATTGTGCTGATATGCTTTGTAACGCGTGAATTATTTTGTGTGATCTGTAAAACTTCACCAATTACCCCCCTTACTCAATGCCCTGTAAAGGGCCTGTAAGGATTTTTCAATAATCTAAGCGGGTGCAAATGAGGCTTCTATACAGGTTCATGAGACATTGCCTGTCACTACCCCACGTAGCACGTGACAACACTTTTATAACATTCATGGCTTTTAAACATTTTATTTTTAAATACTTGATGCGCGGTACGAAGGTCAACTTGTTGTCCAAGATTAAGCCTAAGAATTTATGCTACGCATTGACAGACAGACGTTGACCGTTCAGTTCAATGTCAGGTTCTGAGTGCACGCCTCTCTTTCGGGAGAACAAGACACAGGTGCTTTTTTCTGGGTTCCGCCGGAATCCGTCTTCCTCTGCCCATTTGGACACCTTGTTTAAACCTAACTGAACCTGCCGCTCACACATTGCTAGGCTGCATGACTTAAAGCCAAGCTGGACGTCATCTACATATGTGGAATAAAACATGTTGCGGGGGATGGACAGGTGCAAGGAATTCATTTTGATAATAAAAAGTGTACAACTAAGTACACCATCTTGCGTTACTCCCGTTTCCTGCACAAATGTTTGGGAGAGAATACTGCCCACACGGACACGGAATTTCCGATTGGACAAGTAACTCTCGATTATGGAAAGCATTCTACCGCGCACACCCAGGTGAGACAAGTCTCTTAATATGCCGAAACGCCATGTTGTGTCGTAGGCCTTCTCGATATCGAGAAACACAGAGAGGAAGTATTGTTTGTGGGCGAAAGCGTCTTGGATCTGTGCCTCGATACGCACCAGATGGTCGGTGGTGGATCTACCCTCTCGAAACCCACATTGGTATGGGTCGAGCAATTTGTTTGTTTGTAAGTAGTGGAGTAAGCGGCAATTAATCATTTTTGCAAATAGCTTGCAGAGGCAGCTTGTTAACACTATAGGTCTGTAACTTGATACAGTAGAGGGATCTTTTCCCTGCTTCAAAATTGGAATTATAACAGCCTCCTTCCAGGAGGAGGGGATCACACCCGAAAACCATATGCGATTATAAAGAGAGAGGAGGGTTTCTTTAGTTTCGGAGGGTAGTTCCTTCAGCATCGCGTACATTACGTTGTCAGAACCTGGGGTAGATGTATTACAGCAGCCGAGTGCTGTTCGCAGTTCTGCTAAGCAGAATGGTGCATTATATGCCTCATTTCTTGCGGATTTTCTTTCTAACTTTTGTTTTTCTATTCGTGCCTTGTAATTCTGGAAGGACTCGGAGTAGTGTGAGGAGCTCGATATGTGTTCGAAGTGTGTGCCAAGAAAGTTGGCTTGATCCTCCAAGCTTTCCCCGAGGCTATTAACTAGTGGAAGAGAATACGTTTGTTGGCCCTTGATTTTCTTTATCTTATTCCACACTTTTCCCTCGTCTGTGTACGAGTTGATACTCGATATAAACTTTGTCCAGCTCTCTCGTCTAGCTTGTCGGCGCGTTCTCCTTGCCTGCGATTTGACCCGCTTGAAATTTTCCAGGTTTTCTGCTGTAGGGGAATCGCGAAGCAACGCTCATGCTTTGTTCTGAGTGGTCCGTGCTTTCCTGCATGCGTCGTTCCACCATGGGACTCGCCGTTTAGAACACATGCCACTCGTTTTGGCAATACATTTAGATGCGGCATCAAGTATAAAAGCTGTAAAATACGTGACAGCGTCATCTATGGTCAGGGCAGACAGCTCAGTCCCTGTCATGTGTGTAAGAGTTCTATACCCTTCCCAATCAGCTGAGTCAATCTTCCATCGAGGAACCTGCGGGGGTAGTTGATCTTTGTTCGGCGCACTCAGGATGATTGGGAAGTGATTACTCCCATAAGGGTTTTTAAGAACGTTCCACTTAAAAACAGGTAAAAGGGACGGTGATGAAATGCTAAGATCTATGGAGGAGCATGTGTTGTTTGCAAGGCTATAATACGTAGGCTCCTTCATATTTAAAAGACATAAACTAGAAGAGAAAAAGAGCTGCTCAATGAGACGTCCTTGCGCATCACAGTGAGCATCGGCCCACAGGACATTGTGTGCATTAAAATCACCTAGAACCAGAAATGGCTCTGGGAGTTCATCTATTAATGATTCCAGATCACGTCTGTGTAGCTGTCGATGCGGTGGTATGTACACAGAACATATGGTAATGAGTTTGTTAAAAAGTACAGCTCGAATGGCCACTGCCTCCAGGGCCGTTTGGAGCTTCAAATGCTGGCATGCTATACTACGATCGACTATAATGGCTACACTGCCAGATGGTACGACAGAATCCTCCCGGTCTTTTCGGAAAATAATATATTGTCGTAGGAAGTCCTTGTGCTTAGGAGTTAAGTGCGTTTCTTGCACACATAGCACTTTCGCATTAAACTTACACAGAAGTTCTTGGACGTCATCTAAATTTCTAAGTATTCCCCTTACGTTCCACTGTATGATTTTGTCCATAGTGGAAAAAAAAAGGGAAAAAGTGCTGTGTGCAAAGAAGACGGGGATTAACTCATTTTACAGGGCCTTTGTCAGGCCCTGTAATCGGCGTTCTGTCCTTTTTGGGGCGGTCGAGCGAAGCTCGCCGCTCCTTCGGCGCTTCCTGCGCCGTTTGGCTTGAACTGGTGTCCATAGCCTCTTGCGAGGCACTGGACACCCGCTCTAAAGAGCGATCTGTGCGTCGCTTAGACTTCGCCTCGATCGACAAAGTCTTTGTCCCCACCGAGCTGGGGGTTGATGGAGCCCCCTTGGTCTCGTGATTGCCCTGGCTGCCGCCAGAGCTTGTAGAGGTCACTGGTGTGGACAGGCTGAATGTGGGCAGGGCAGCGCTGGCTGCTCCCGCCGCAGGGGCTTGTGGCATTGCCCTCGGCACGCTAGGCGCGGTCCGGGCAACTGCCAAGGGCCTTTGTGGTGCCGCCCCTCGTTGCACCACTTCGGCAAACGGTGTTTTTAGTGCTAATGATAACGAGACTCGTTGTCTTGCTTCCCTGAATGTGATATTTTCCTTAACTTTTATAGTTATTATTTTTTTTTCTCTTTTCCAGGCTGGGCACGCTCTGGAGTATGCGGGGTGACTACCTTCGCAGTTTGCACAGAGGACCTCGTCATGACTACATTCATCAGCACTGTGGCCGGTTGTGCCACACTTAGCATACATCAGCTGTCCTCGGCAGCTCTGGGATGCATAACCAAATCGCTGGCATTTGAAACAACGCCTCGGGTTTGGAATGAAGGGTCGGACATGGAGTTTTACATAGCCAGTTTCGAGAGTCTCGGGTAAAGTGGTTGAGTTGAAGGTGAGTATCAAGTGCTTTGTTGCTATTTCATTGTTGTTACGTCTGATTTTGATGCGCTGGACTTGTATTGCACATTGATCCTTCCATCCATCAAAGAGCTCTTCTTCACTCAGTGTCATCAAATCTTCGTCCGATACCACGCCCTTCACTGTGTTCATGGTACGGTGTGCGCTCACAGAGACAGGGATGTTACCAAAGGCCACGAGGTGCGAGAGTTTATTGTACTGTTCCTTGTCTTTTAATTCGAGAAGCAGATCTCCACTTGCCATCTTCGTGGCCTTATAACCGGTTCCAATGGTTTCTCTCAAGCACTTGGCCCCAAGGAAGGGTGAGATTGCTCTAGCTTTTGTAGATGATTGTTCGCAGTGGAGGACATGGTATTTTGGGAAAGTTTCTCTGTTTTTGGGCCAAAGTAGGAAAGTTGCGTCGGTGCGTACCCTTTTCGAAGCACGATCAGTTAAAGAGGGGGTCGGGGATCCCATGAGAAAATGTGTATTTTTCGGTAACGGCGCCTACCACCCACCACGGAGTCCAACGAGGGGACGTGGCAGAGCATGTGGGCATGTCTGCGCAACGCCAGCAGTACGCAGTTACTATAACCCAATATGGTTTACCCTAGTTTGGATAGCCACACAAGGTTAACCCTTGCCGCCAGGAAAAATTGGAAGTAAAATGAAGTGAGGAGAAGACAGGAAAGATGTAAAGTGAGAACAAAAGACGAAGATATAGGGAGAGAGAGATAGGAAAAGGCGACTGCTGATTTCCCCTGGGTGGGTCAGCCCAGGGGTGCCGTCTACGTGAAGCCGGGGCCAAAGGGGTGTGTTGCCTCTGCCGGGGGGTCTTAAAGGTCCAATCACCCAGCGTCGGCTCAACCCCCAGGATCCCCTTTTCCCCGGACACGGCAAAGCCACGCACGGCTAGGCGTGGGAGGGAGTAGAAACTCCCCCGTTAGCTCGGGTCCGTGGTGTCGCTACACACCAAAACGCCTAAATAGAAATCCTGAAATCTCGCAAAGCTTGTTTTGTGCCAAGAAAAAGCTTTTAGAGAAAAATTATGTTCCAAGGGTTCACATACACTTAATGTGATTCAAGTTGCTTGCCTCCAAGTAAAAGTCACATCACACATGCTATTCCTGCCCTTTACTACCCAACAAGTGGCACTAATCAATCAATCGGTGTACAAAGCAAACTATTGTTGTATCCTGGAGGCAGTATTTTATTATACGCCTGTTTTCAGCGAGTTTCATAATTCTTCAAAGCAAGTTATTTGATTTGAAGTGAAGCACCTCATGTTATTAACAAAATGGCTGAAATGCGGCTTATATGAACGACGAAACTTTTCACCCACATGTGTTGTTGTCTATAGACAGTGTCATAAAAGGTGGCTATGATCTGCTTCTGGCTCCCAATACTGGATTTGGTTCTTGCAGTACCCATTAGCATCACTTTTCTGATTGATCGTTACTCAGAGGAAGTTGTTACTGGAATGAACTTTTGCATCACTTAAGCTAATTAGGCTATTATCAAGAAAATATTTTCTCTAGTAATTAAATACAGAGTCATAGTTAAATTCCATCCTGCAATGACCTCATGAGATAATAGTGACATTATTATACTGAGGGTGTGTTACATTATCAATTTTGCATTAAAATTCCCACTGGAGTTCCAATTTGTGTTTCACAATTACCTCAATATCTAGGTTACTATGCAGTCAAAGGTACTGACGTTTCAGTGTTCGAGCATCAATGCGTCAGTGCAGCCTAAATTGTTATTAGCCTTAGGTGTCTGTTAATGTATTTGCTAAATCTTAACTAAATGTGTATGCTGTAAATCATTGATGACTCCAGCTGTTCATTTGAACAAATAATGTAATAAAGGTTATCATAGCAGCATTTACTTTGGAAATATTTTAAACACTCGAATGCTGCAACATTTTCATGTTGTTTAATGATACTGTGGTTTACCTCTAACACAAGTGACTCATATGATGCCTGAAAGGAAGCTTAACGAATACATAAATTGTGCACCTGGCAATAGTGAATATCGTAGGGGCTGCATTCCAAGCCACATAAATGAGGGCAATACTTACATGATTCGATGTTTCTTTGTTGGATGCGTCCCCTGCAGCATTCATGCCGATCTCCTTTTTGGCCCATGGGTTCCAGATTGAAAGCACAATGGGCTGAATGAACCGGTACCAGATGAACAGTAACACCGGTGCGACAATGCACGGAATGCAAACCATGGCGTCTTTTTTTCTTCCAGAAAACAGCTGCATACACAAATGGTCTGAAGTTATTATAAACGACTAATTATGCCATGTACGACCATGTGCGTTTCATATAATACAAGCTGTTCGCTGCTATACTCATGGCAACTAAACATTAATTTTTATCTACAAGTGACGGCACGAAGCAATAAATAACCGGCTACGTTTGGCAAGCGGTGACTCGTACCTTCGTGGTACGAGGGAGGCGGCCTCATAAGCGAAATTACTCATTAGCTCCAAGAACATGCAATATTACGTTCTTGAAATTCTGTGACATTTATCTCTTTTTATTTTTTTTATTTTTAGCGAAACCGCTCGTGGTGATCATCACGCACGAGGAAGAAAACGCATAGCGGGATGTCTGGGTTTTCTAGTGAACTGCGTGGCAACGTCCTTTAGGTAAACTTATAAAAAAGGCCTGTCATATAGACTGTAAGTGATACTGACTAAGGAAGCTATCTGGCATTTAATCATGTGCTACCAATACCTCGCATAACTCAGGCAGGTTTTACGACTAAGCAATGCCACGGTGAATGGACAATTTGTAGCACGTTGAGCTGCGGAAGAGCCATGTTTAAATGAAGGTTGGACAAAACTACGCCGATGTTCTGGCAAGGTAAGATATATTTGTATGGTGCAATAAGTAACGAAGTAACTAAGACGATGAGCCTGCAAAAAGCGACAAGCTTGCATCAGACCTTTCCTGCATGACCAAGGCAAATCATTTGTGAAACTGCATACCTGAAAAATGGCGCCGGGACAAGGCTTTTAGAAATGATGACCTCAATGAAGGTATTTCACCTAAATACAACAATTAGACGTCAAGGAGCCCCCGCGTTGTCATGGTGCCGTTGTCAGCCGAGTTTTTTTCCAGTTTCGCTGAGCTGTTCTCAAGTGCGTCTGTACGCTTCTGATCAAAAACCAGCTGCATCCCACAGTTGCCAAGCCAGGCCCACGAGTCGTCTAAAGAACACGAACACCGCAGTTATTAATAACTGCGCCGCTGACAACATGCACTATAGTTATGAAATATTATCTGAATAAATGATCGCGGCATATACATTACTTTCCTAGCCCCCCGAGTGAAGGTACGTTTCAAATATGATCCTTTTTTCAATTATGTCGCCCGAAGATTTCACGTGGCCTCCGAAGTTGTGAAATTCCGCTGCGCGCGTAGCTCTGTAATCTTGAAGGCCCTGCTTGTTGCACCCAGTGTTGGTGCCTTGCATGTACCTTGACTTTGCATGCAAAGTTCACTGCGTTAAATTTAAATGTACTAATAGTTTATATGAGACAGTGAGTGCCACAAGAAGCACTGCAGCACAGCGTTCAACTACGATGTACAAGGGTTCAGCCGACGTCTGTTTTCGACAGAAATCGATTCGCCAAGCACTCTGCTCGACCAAGCCCAGCGAACCGCAAAAGCCAGTGGAGCCCTGGTCTGATGACCCCCACCCGCTTGCCCAGAAACCTTTTAGGGGATAAGAAGAAAGTTTTTCATCATCATCATAGAAAGTAATACAGTAAGGACCACCGAAACAGAATGTACATGTCGGGTCGAAATCCCCGGCTGTTGGGCTCACGTCACCAGTGTTTTTCTACATGATACGCTTCTGAAAGAAAGGGGAAAAAAAGAAAGAAAAGAAACTTTGTTAACGCAAAGGGTGCCAGAAAGCATTTTCAACGCCGACACACCTTTATAGCTGGAGCCCTGCAACTAACACTTTCATAAGCATTCGTCAAATATGAATTCATTGAAAGAGTTTCACAACTTGACTGTCACAACAATTGTAGCAATCTGTTTAGTATGAGTGGATTTACAAGACATCTTTGGTCGTCTCGGCACTGTAGTTTCGGAGCGCTCTCCTGAGAAAGAGAGAAAGAGGCTGATGAAAGGAAAAATACGCAACCTCTCTTACTCTCTCTCACGAGAGCGCTCCGAAACGACCAGTCAAAGATGGCAACAGGGATTTGTCGCAAGTTTCAAGTGCTTTCTTTCTTTCACACTAGTACAGTAACACTAGCGAGCTCGCTGAAAGCTACGCAGGGAGGGGGTTGGTACGTCCAAGGGAAAGTAAAAGACAAAGGGAAAGTGCGTCCCTTCGTCAGCCCGCGTCATGACCTTGATTTTCTGTCCTTTTAGGGGCGAAGCTCCTCATGGCGTGGCTTGTGCGTCCCTCGTTGTAGTGCGTAACCACCAGTGGCACATACCCGAGAGAGCGGTCCTTAGAATGTCCGCTGGATGGCGGCACTTGTATATGATGAATACATGATGTGAGATGGCTGTACTAGTGCTCACTAGATAGACGGACAGACATACAGATAGACGGATGGCCGCACGAAGAGCCGCACGGACAGACAGACGGAAGAACGGACGTATGGACGGACGCATGGACAGACAAACGCACCGACGGTCACACAGATGTACGGACACACGGACGAACGCATGAACAGACGGACTGACGAGAGCTTCACCCCACCAGTCACCATTCAGTCCGTGGATATATGCAGTGATTTTTTTTTCTAACACGCGTCTTACGTTTAGTGTGATCGCTAGCGCGAACACGTGGCACGTGGCCGCACCCCGCGGTGGCCACGATAACTATGCAGCTCACAATGCTCAAATCAGTCAATGTCTCTGGACTTCGTGCTTATAACGTGAGCATTTTAGGCATTCGGCATAATTTGTCAAGAGCAGAGGCAGGAATTTTCAGCTGACTTTAAGAAATAATTATGAATTCCAGGTCGTGTGCTGCGCTATAATTAGTGTCTCATGTGTTCTCAGGAACCCCGAATACCTATATATCAGCAGCGTTTTCTGACCATGCTGAAAGCATTTTGTAGGGTCCTTTTAAAGGCGTCACTCTTTGTGTGCATTATCATCGCGTGTCCGGTACTTCCACATATGTCACGAAGGATGTCCGCCCTATCAATGAGACATTTTCAAAAGAGCCATGTAACAATCAACACTTTTCCACCTAATCATCTAATGACCTCTGAGGTTTTGACGTCGTGCAGCCGGGCAGAAGCATAGGCGTGCGCAGGAGTGGGAGGGGGGGCGCCTTTTAGTCACTAAAGAGGGAGCGCGAAGGGGGTGGGGGTGATGCTATTCGGTGAGGGGGCACTAAATCAGTTATTATGTAAATTGACATAATAGGCAGGGGGAGCTGCGTCGAACCTTCGCCCCCACTTCTGACGCGGAACCATGCGCACGCCTGTGGGCAGAGGCGGTAGACGGTTGCTGACAACTGTTCTATGCCCTATGGTATAGGGATGCATACAAAACGCTAGTGCCGATTCACTAGCTAAAGAGCAATGAAAGGCCAAGCCATCGGACCCAGAACAAGTGAAGAATCAGCGCAGCGTGGTTCAACGGGCACGGAAGATTGCGTAAGGCCACAGCTACCTGGAATGTAGAGGTCACCTCCCTCGGGTGCACAGAGCGCTTGCTCACAATAAACGTTTATTTTGTCTCTATTTTTGAACACGTCCGCTCACTTCGGGTGTGATTTCGGATGTGTTTCTACGATTCTAACAGCTGCTTGTGCTTTTATTATTTGTAATCATCACCGAGGGTCCCGTTGCAGTCGCGTACTTTGGGACCCTCGTCTGTATATTTTATTTCCTGTAACATTCTTTTATGACATGATAATAAACTGATTGATTGATTGATTACGAGCATGCTATAGAGTCACTAGCGTTACACTTTACTACAGTGTAATACTATACACTACAGAGTAAGAGCGTAGCGCAACCACCTCAAGGCGGCTGTGGTACCTATTACATTATCCACTGCCCATATCCTTCCCTTCGATGACGTAATTTGCTGAAATAAAAGCAACTGATTTACATCTTTGAAGTGTATGTGTCAATTCCCTGCCGCGTACAGTGCTCTGTAAGATCACTTCATGCATATCCAGTTTTTTTTTTTAACCATGCGCGCGTGTACCGGACGAAGAGAAGGAAGACCACTCTATGCTCGGCCTTTGGCTGAACCGGTCAGTGCTGCAACCGTTATTGTAATATTTAGTACACCGAGTAACAGTCTACTGACTATACAGTTATGCAAGTCATGCTTTTGCCATGTCATGCAATATTACTCCTCGTACTATACGTGAACTTTATATATTTTTTTCCCGAAGCAGTTTCAAGTAGTGGTTTTCTTTGTGGTAGAGCGCCTGCTTTACACGCAGAAAGCCTGTAGGATCGATCCTTACTCGAACCAAATGATTTTCACTATTTGAATACATGTCGATTTTTCGCTCAATGAAAAAACGCAAAATTTTCGCTCCCACCCGAGGGTGCTGATGCGGACGTCAGAATTTCTGCAAAACGAGTGCGTGCGTGTGGATTTGATCATGCGCTCATGGAAAACCAAGTCATGGTGACGCGACACTGAACGAAAGTATGGGAAACGAAAAATGTGTCCTTACATGTGACATTTGAGATTGTAGAAGGAGTGAACTTAAAACGCGATTTTACGACCGATATGCTGCAGGTAAGACGGCGTTGGCGTGGGTATTTGGTATGCCCTGCAGCATGGCAACGACAGCTAAATGTCCTATAACATACAGTCTCTGACATCACTGAACCTTCCTGAATGCAGCCGTTAGCTATAATAGAGTATTTAACTTCGCGGCATTGTGCACAACGCCAGACCACCAAATAAAATAAATTATGCGAATCGAAGCGCAAGTCTCTGGGCCAGACAGCCTTCACGTCGCTCTCCATTTGGCAGGGAAACAACAGCTACAGTCTAACCTAGTTACGATGGCAGCGGTGTCAGAACCACACGGTAGTTCACTTTATCATATATTCGCTGTAACAGTACAGATAAATTACTGCTGTTACAAATTGGCAAACTGGCTTGCACAAAGACCCTATAAATACAAAACCACATTATTCTATGCTTCAAATCCAATATGAACGTGATAATCCCTACCCGTCTCTTTGTGGCACTTGAAACATCGATTCTCACACACACACACACACACACACACACACACACACACACACACACACACACACACACACACACACACACACACACACACACACACACACACATATATATATATATATATATATATATATATATATATATATATATATATATATCATGGCCCAACAAGACAAGTGCACTTTTTTGGCGCTGTATGACCCGTTTCTGCAAGATCTTCAAGAATTAAAGAAATAGGGCTGTATATTGTCATTTTTATATTTATTTTGCTTTTATTCCAACTTCCGAGTTTTTTGTCTTTCGCAAAACAAATATTTCTTCGTTACATCTAACCAATATCGCGGAGCCTCTCGTGCTTTCGGCTTCGTTACAAAAAGAATAAATATCATCATTTGAAGCGCTATATATATAAAATTTCTGGTTTGGTTCTCTATACCCGACAATTCGCTACACCTTTGTGCGTTATAAGAGGGTTTAACGGTATTAAACAGGAACAATTACTCCCCTTTTCGACCGTTACACCAACTACGCGCACATTTATTACTATAGCTGGCTGCGCGACTCAAAGACTATAAGTATCTCTAACAAGCAACAGTTGGCACAAACGGTGTCTGCGGCCTAACTAGAATTAAGACTCGAGTGAGGACTTATTTAATGACGCACGGAGTAGCTATATATATATACGCTCACCGATGAAGTCCTATAGCTTCTATTCTATAAGCACGCACTCGATCTCACGGCAGCGGGCTGTAGCCGAGGAGCGCGTTTCGCGGAGAGAGGATAATTTTCGGGTGGCCCATTTTCATCTTGGCCCGTTTGTAGCGGCCGGCCGAGGAGCCGTCGTCATCGGTCGTGTAGATCTCCAGGTCCTCGAGCTCGGTGAGGCCGATGTCGGAAGGACTGCGCCGCATGGCGCCCCTTATGACGTACGCGACGAACCAGTACACGAACACGATCAGGGACACCGTGACGACGACGACGATGATGCCGACCAGTACGTAGCGCTGGGCGACGTAGAACCTGTCTGCCACGGAGCTGTACACGACCTTGCGCATCTTGGCACGCCTCTTGGCGCCCATGCCGGGCAGCACGAGATTCTCCACGTTCTCGAACATGGCCTCTTGCAGGGAATCATGAAGGGAGGCCCTCAGCTTGGCGTCCTGCTCGGAAAAGTGGTTCTACTGTGCCAGCTTCCTTACACATACAAATATGCTAAAACGACTGGTAGTGCGTGGGCTTAGAGACGCAAAAGCCACGCGAAAGTGACGAAGTGTGCGCAGGGTCCTTCTTCAAGGGGCAGGAGGGGGGAGGGCGAAGGAGCTCGAATATTCATACGGATGACTTTCACCTTCCAGTTGTCTTATGCAAATGCAGAGGGGGGGGGGAGGCTCTGGCGATGGTATTTATTCATTTACAAATATGTCATAATATTCTAGGCCTCCAAAAAGGCATCAGGGAAAATGGGAAAAGTATGTATGGTTACATCAACGCAAAACAGACATTTTCGGAAAATAACACCAGCAGCGTATCGAAAGCACAATCCGCGCAAGGCGACATCACGTAATATTAAGGCACACAACGCAAAAATTGCGAGTTAAATGTGCACTACAAACAGCAATTGATCTTTTAATAGCACCGCCCGGCTTTGGTTCAGGAATGGAGTTCGCAATAAAGTGGTCAATGCGCAGGAAATGTTACCCCGTTACCTCATATGAAACGAACCAGTGTAAACTTACATGTTCCTCGCTTATGAGGCGAGACACATTGTCGTACAAGCTCAGCAGCATCGCCGGTAGGCGGCTGTCGTCCACGGCTACCAGGCTGCCGTTGATGTTCAGCAGGTCGCCACTGTGCTCGTGGGCAGCGGTGGCGGTGACACGGCTGATCGGCAGAACTAACTGATGCTTCTTTAGCTGCATTAGCAAGGTCTCCTCGGTCCCGGCGATGGGACGAGCAATCGCAATGGTGTACAGCAATAGCTGCCCGACCACAAACCGAACGCAGAGCGAGGCCGTCGCCGCAGCCATGGCTGCACGAGCCGTGCGGCCGCAGCGGCGCCAGCTGTTGTTGGCCTCTGAGCATGGCACATACTCAATGCAGGGGATAGACCGAGTAGTGAGTTAATGTTTAAATGCATTTATTTGCGTACTGCAAGCACTTTTGACATCTATCTATCTGTCTATCTAGCCACCTGCGTCTCCGTGCTCTCGTGATCACCTCCTTAACTTGGGGTAAACCAAAATTAGTGTGAGAGAGTAAGATAGTTTGACGAATACGACTCGCTAGTCACGACATCACTAATGTCAGAATCTTGTCGCATACGTCGTCAAACACTTTCCGTCAGACAGCAGCACGTAGGCACGCACATACTAGTGGGCGGGTATGCGCCACTGATATGTGGGTATGCGCCACAGGTGATTGACACTTCCGGGTATGTTCCACTGGTATGCGGATATGCGCCACAATTGATTTACACTTCACATCCACCCAGGAACTGCGAGAACACACACAGATTTTAACGCGTGAGCGTTAAGAAAAAGGTGACATCGGCTGCATTCACCCGACGAATGCCAAGAAAAAATGTCAGGGTGCCAGCAGGAATCGAACCCCAGCATTTTGCGTGGCAAACAAGTATTCTACCCCAGAGCCACGCCAGGGGTAGGTATCTAACTCCTTTTAAAATAGACCGTAATGTTCGTGAAGCGTCCATAGGGGATGCAGCGATGGCTATAAACATTACGCATGTAGATATACGCTACAGCTGTCACGTCGGGTTAAGGTCAACTGTAGTTAAGCGCAATGCACTGAATGTGACTGAAAGTTCATATTCGTCAAGACGCTTTCCTTGCTCAAGCATTGTTATCGCCCGGTTACCCTGTACGTAATTCTCAGCGCAAACCGCGCCTGCAGTGTTCGAGAAGCTTCGAGACTGTAGTAGATCATTTCGTTGAAATTACGCCCACTTCACGAACATTACAGATTATTCTGGAACCTACGTGACCGCTAGCCATAACGCTAGAATATTCGACAGCACGTCTATAAATTGCGACGTCCTTCACCGCTTGTCAGTTGATCGACGGCCGAGGCACAGTTCGCCGGTATCAGTGCCAGTGTCTTGCTGTAATCTCACTTTTTTTTACGTGACCACAAGTTCGGGCGAATAAACAGTTTAATCTACTACCGATTGTCTGCTCCCTTCATCGATGTCACGACGCTGGGACAATATCAAGCGAGGACCGGGGCGAACAAACATTGTCAATTTTAATTCAACTGCGTTAAGAAGAAGCAGTGCATCTCGACTAAATAAATGACGACCATACAGTCGGCGAAGCTACAGGTCCTAATGTCCACGTTGAAGTCTCTCGGTCTCTCGACTAGTATAAAGGACGGACAGACGTACAGGTGGATGTATACCCATGGATGATCGGGCATACGGATCGATGGACAGATGGATGGATGGACAGATGGACGACGCGGGTGATATGTATTGAGCTGTTGTATAGTTGATAACACATAATGGCGGTTGCTTACACAGTTCTTTGTTGTTGAGCAGGTGTTCAGTTTCAGTTTGTCTTTTGTGGAGCGGGATGGACACCAACTGGGTTGGCCCTAAGAACCTTCACCCCTAAGTGCTGGCATCGGCAGCTTTGACCCAACGAAGGTGTAGAATATCATGGTCACAGCAGGAACTGAACTGCACCATTTTACGTGGCAATCACGTATTCTACCACAGAGCCACGCCAGGTCTCGGAACTGCTTTTCAAGTAGACCTAATGTTCGTGAAACGTTGAAACGTCAATTGTGGCGGCAGTGCTGGCTGTCCAACGTTAAAACCAGTACATACGTACTTCACACAGTCATCACGTCAGGTTAACAAAAATCGCCGTGAAGCGCTATCCACTGAAACTCGTTTATCTAGCAGTGTCCAGGGCCGCCATTCTCGCTGGCAAAAACGCTACATAGCAGCTTACCGCCTCTGGTATTCTAATACCTTTACTGTTGGCATGGTAACTCAGCAGTAAACATGCAACTGTTTAACACGAGTAAAACATTTGCACAAATGTTTAGCGTCATTTTGTAACGCTTCGCTCAATAAAAAATTACAACACAGTCACCTTTCCTTCTCATGATTCGCATAACATTGATTCCCAAGGTACGTGGGATCTGCCGAATTTTTCACTTTACGTTCTGCACTGTATCATTTGTAGATGCTATAGTAATTAATTAATCTGGAATTGAATTTACGAAATCGATGGTGTCACACTGCACTCTGCAGACTGCTCGTTCTGCAGCGGTATACAAAGGTGTCGGAGTGTCACATATGCGGTATTGAATCCGAGTCGTCTGTATCTTACACGCATCGTCCACACAAAATCCGGTCTGTCAAACTGCTGAAGTGGTTTAGTAATACACTTGAATTCTCTTTGAATGCTGTACATCTGCGAGCAGCTGCGAAAAGCACCACGGCGGAAGGCATATGACGAACATGTGGTACAACACATCAATATAGTTACGTAGTATAACGTGAGTAGAACACAAGCTATGTCCGTGTTTGCTTCGATCTAGCCGCTGCACCTTGTGAAGGAACTGAGATGCTCATTGAGAAATTCGGTGTATGACTTGACAAAGCATAACTTTCTTAAAATTAAAGCTACGTCATCTAATTTTCCGATATCGTAATGATCTCTACATATAGGGCTTAAACTTTACGCTGCAGTGCACCAAAGAAACACAACGTGGCACAGACATCATCATGACGAGCAGACACTGCCCCAGCAGCGGCCCCTGCTGTCTTGCGGAACGCGCATCCGCCGGCGGCCGTCGAGGACGCAATGAGGTCGGGCTCGTAAGGCGGCCAGCCGGCGAGGGAGCGCCATGGGCTCCACCGTCCTCCTGGTCGTCGTGTTGGCGGCCATCGGGGCTGCGGCGTCGGGGCCGACGATCATCAAGGATGATGCAGTGGCCTCGGTCCCCTCGCACGGAGAACGGGTGAGCGCCGCGATGCCGCAGCCGTGGCACGACGACGATGCCAGCGGCGCGGCCAAGCGGCGGCACCACGAATTGCCGGCCTTTGACCAGATCATCGTCGAGACCGTAGAGCAGCCGGCCAGGCATCGGCCGTCGTTGGTCTTCATCCTCTTCGTGATTGTCACGAGTCTCTTTATAGGAGCCATCGCACTGCTGCTGTGCGTCCTGTGCCTCTTGAAAGCCTTCAACGCACAGATCGCGTACCGGTCTGTGGCGCAGAAGGACGACACGTTTTGCGCGGTGCAGAGCCGCGAGAGGCCCCTGGCCGACGTCATGTTCAAGCAGCGGCCAGACTACGAAAACGCGGAGGCGCCTATTGCGCGCAAGGAGCGCGAAGTGGCGCAAAGTGCTCGCGACGTGCCGAACACCGCCCGAGAAGGGACCAAGAGCGACGTGAAGTACAGCACTCGCGACGCGCCTGTGTACAGCGCGCGTGACATGCCCGCGTACAACGCTCCCACAGGGGACTACTGGGAGCCGCCATATTCCAGAGATATGCAGCAGTACACGCGGGAAGTCAGCAACAGGCGGAGGGATGCGTACATGTCGTCGGCCAAGGCGCACCACAGGGACGAACTTCACAGTGACGACGCGAACGTCGAGGAACACAACTGCGGGAAAGCGTTGTCCAACCTGCGGTTGGACCTACGCATCAACCAAGAGCCCGGTCGCAAGAACAAGAACGTCTACGGAGGCGGCGTCATCAGGCAATACCCGATGGAAAGCTACTCTCCCCCGTCGTACTCGAGCGGGGAGAATATGGCCATCAGCCGCGTGTCTAAATCGCGACCACTTCTGTTCAGTCTCAGCCAAGATAAGAAACAATCCAAGGACCGTGGGAGCAAAACTTCCATCAGAGATGTCAAGACACACAAAGCGAAAGAAAGTAGCGCTGTTTGGCCTTCCGGTTCCAAGGACAGCCAGGCCAGCGAAGTGGATGAACATTTTTTCGGGGAGCAAAATGCCACCGAGGCGCACTGGTCCACTATGACCAACAGTAAGGTAGGCCGGCCGCCCAGCAGAAATATCGAGCCTACTCCGCGGAAGGCCTCGACGACACCCCACCTTGGCCGCACAACTCCCCAGCCTGAAGACGTTTCGCGGCAGCACATCGCCAACGCAACAGATCAGCTGACGTTAGATCAGGTTAAGGCGCTCATTGACGAAATTCTTAACAAGAAGGCGAACAAAAAGGGGAAGCACGGCAGCTAGCCAACGGTGTGGTTTCTGTGCCCGTAAGTGCCGCCCTTGTGAGAAACAAATTACACTTCCGCGCGGAAGGTACTTCAACGGTAACTTATCTTGATGGGTATATGTTATTAATCATGCAAACACGCATTTCGATAGGCCCTGTCGCACCTCGTGTGGGCGCATCCGATTTTTGTTCGGGTACTAGAGGTGAAACATGATATGGGCATCAGACATACTTTTGTTTGTTTTTACAACACAGAAACGAATAGTACATTGCACATGCGATGCCCGGTTGAACTGTTCACGATTCATCGTATAAGTTTGACCGCTATGATGGTGTTGCGTGCAAAAATCTTCGCTTGTATCGCAACATTTCTCTAACGGATCACACCGACGATAATTATACTCACCGACTTCCCCTTTGGACCAGGTGATATACGACTATAACCCATCCTCCCCTCATTCACGATAAAGATTTCTAATCAAGAAATAACGCTAGCGATGTGGTTCTTTATTGGGGTCACAAGGTTGACTTTGCGTGCGCCACAAGACTTCGAATTTCACCTCGACCACCTAGCCCGGAGGAGTAGGGTGGGGAGCACTCCTGCCAGTGCATTTGTCTTTTCATACACTTCTTAAATTTCTTCGAAATTATATCACAGCTACAAATAATGTGCTGTATACTTGCCTTGGCCTGATTGAAAAAAAGCTTTTAAGTTACCCTTCTTTAGCTCATTCACAGCAAGCAAAGGTCTCATTCTGGCAGACTTGACACCTCCAGATAGCATGTGAGTGACTACTAACACCACACAGATATAGAGCTCTCTTCGCAGAAATACCGGCATCGGGTTGGTTGTGAACGAAAAATCAGCGTTAGCTGTGAGAGAATAAAGGAATGTGCAAATAATAAAACTGGCCGCCACACCGCCCTGAAAATGTGAATGTTCAGCGCAGCTACACTTGTTGATGGCGGGAGGGGGTATGTATTATTATTACTTAAGAGTAATGGTAGTGATAACCGCTTTGTGGTTGCTGTGATAGACCGTTATTAGTTCTGCAACCATCTTGCTTTCTCGGTCAAGGCTAAATCTAAATCCGATCTGCGCAGTGGTACCTCATAAGAGAGAGAGCGTTTACTTATGCTTGTCCAAGTCTTTATCATTTTTTTTACTTCGCTCTTTTCTTTCCTCTTCCTCTCCTTTTATCCTCCTTTGCATTATCTTTTTCCTCCTCTTGAAAGAGAAAGCAAGTCCTGTGCCCTTTTGGGGGGCAGTTGCCAGCTCTCTCTTTCCCTCTTTCCTCTGTGTCCTTGTGTATCTGTGTACGCAAATCAAATTAAAAATCCACAGATCACCACAATATGTCAAGTGGGCAAAGCTCTGGGTATCGTATGAGTGAGTAACCATACATTGCTCCATATAATGGTGTAGCACCCCGCCAGACATGACAAAAGAAGAGTCGTGTGGCTCACGGTGAGATCAAAATGACCCGGCTCTCTAGTCTTGACCTGGTATTTCACTATGTCGGCGTCCACGTTAAAGTTGCCTAGAATAACGGGTTTGTGCTTGAAGGCATTTTACATTGTTCTGTCACGATTATGATTGATATTAGTTTATTGATAAACCTTTTTTTTCATTATTGAGTGACACAAATAGCACACAGCAAGGATTTTCAATATACTACGAGAGTGGACAGAGGGAGTCAACGATAAAGTTAGGTCTTAAAGTGCATAATGCGTACGTTGAAGTCACCAACTACACAGTATAAAGGCTTCGTGCTTCTAGTTATCTTATATTGTTCTCTCCCTATTGATATAAATCTATCGTTAGACCCATTTTGTGTCTCACATCCACGAATCTCCCGGTGACAACAGACACCATTTACGCGAATGGACATGCCTCGACCCTAACGTGCTTTGCCCCTAATAAATGAATAATAAATAAGAGCATTCTCATACACACTTAACACGCTGAAGTTTGCAATGTCCTTATCGGGGAACTGATCAGATTGGCCCACTGATCAGCGTGATGCTTGCGCTTTCTCGCAGCATTCCCTTCTCCTCCTCGTCTTGACGGGCTTGTTACTTGTGCTGGGCTTCTTTGCCTAAGACGCTGTTGAGCAAGACAAATTTGTTCTGTTTGTCGAGCATTGTACTGACAGTGTTCCCCCGCTGTCCTTAATAATTTCTGTGGCTTACCCATGATGAAGTGAATGAGTTTCTAGGCAGCTCTTCCTTTTAAATATGAAAGCAGCAAATAAAGTAGGGAAAAGGAACATGCTTTGCATTTTTAGTTGGCGCCGTTATAATCCATTGTGCGGTTCACACTACACACAATGCCTTCGAATGACGTCAAACGGCCCTTTCGAAACCTGCCGTTTAGTCTTCATAATAATAAAACGTAGGGTTTTACGTCCCCAAAACCATGATATGATTCTGAGAGACGCCACAGTGGAGGGTTCTGGAAATTTTGGCCATCTGGTGTTCTTTAAAGGGGCCACGAGACACTATTTGAGCATGTATTTTTTATCGGTTCTGCTGGTGCTGTGGAACTCGCCGATATCATTGTGCACATGGCAACGCCGAAATATACGCTGTTATAATTTTATTTCACGGGACAAACTACCTTGATTTCAGACTACGGCGACACACATCAGCTATTTTTGTTATGGGAAGTGACGTCGTGTCACGTGACGTGGCGACAAACATCGTTAGATTCTGATTGGCTTGACGCAAGAAATAGCATGCAATATTCATATAGACCATACAAGTGAATCCAAAAAACAACAAGAACCTTTTTTATACTTTCTCAGAAAGAAATCATTCCTGTTTCGAAATGATGCATTTCCAGAACAACGAACACAACACTTAGCCTGCGAACAAAACTATGGTAAGCCGGCAACTAAAAGTGGAAACACATGCCATGTTTTTAACGAGCCAAAAATGCAACAGGCGGTGGGCACTGGCGTTGCTGTAGAACGCTTCTTGCATGCAAGCCGAGAAGTGACCCAGCCCAAAGCGTATGTGTGTATCTTAAACAGTGTGACCATGGGAGTGTCTGCTACCCGATGCACGTGGTTCGTATACGACACTGTCAAAAAGAGCGGTAGCGAGGTATTGTGTGAAAGCCACCAAGAGGTGACATTTCTGGAATGTCTTTATAAGACGTGCGCTGTGGTTGGAAGCGGTCTTTGACATCAGCAGGCGAGTGAAATGTGAAAGAGAGCGTTTCTCGTCATTATCTGCTAGAGTTTCGAACTTTGAGGACTCATAACTTCACTCTCCGTGCATCAATTTCCATCATTCTTGTTGCATTTGTCTCGGTAATCATTGCTACACGCGTTTTGGTGCTACATAAGGCTGTCCCAAAAGTGTCGCAGGGCCCCTTTAACGTGCACTGACATCCCACAGTACTCAGGCCTCTATTATTTTGCCTCCATCGAAATGCAGCCAGGATCAAAACCACAAAATTTTCCCACAAGCGGGAGGTGAACAGTTCCATTGCAATAAATAATAGAACTTAATTCCAGCGAGAATTGCACTCGGGCCTGCACGACAAGCAGCTGTTTTACTACAGAGCCACATAGTCGCTTCAAACTGCACACAAAAAAGACTATATGAATGGCATGTAGTGAAAGGAGTTTTCCAACACATGTAGTGCTCCACGGCAGAGGAGTATAATCGCGCCAGACTTCAAAACAAGTGTGTTGCACAACGAGTAGGTGTTTTAAAAGCCCACCCATAACCTAGCACTAAGTCATAACTAATAATCATCAGCTACAGCATAAAAAAGTGGACGATTGTGAAGAGTAGTACAGTTGCTTCCTAGTTGTTTCTGTGCTTTAGCTAGGTGATACAGGTTGCTTGTAGGTCATTAGAGGTGGTGGCAAGGAGACTATTGCTATAGTAAGGCTCAGTAAGTTAGAGGCCACAATGAGATTACTAAAATGCAGTATAAGGCAAGCATAACAATGAGACACTCAGTGGTCATTTGAACAATACATATGCTCTAACCATCATTCAAATTTTCTTGAGGGAGCTTGCTGAAACAGCTCATCTATAAAAACGGCTGACATGATAATGCAACAAAGAGTTAAAGTGGTATGATGCAAACATCCCATACCTACAGTTCGCTATAATATCTTGTAGTGTTGATCGACTGCCCAGAAAGCGTCAGCTAGTTCGTTTAATATAGGTAATTAATTATTGCAGATCTGTGAAAGGCTATACACTCTCAGAATTCTCTTTGTCTACTGTTCTGAAGCGGCCACTTTCCTTGCTGAAAACACAAAGGGTGCATCATTATTATTTTTATTATCAAAATAAATTTGGCAATATGTTGAATAATAAAGGAATAATATCAGTCATCCTAAGAGCAAGTCCAGTGCCTTGTCCCGGTCATTTTGGGCTTCGACAAGGGCCTTAACAATGGAGTCTTTCGTGAATCCAAGAGCCACGAACTGTCGTTGGAGTTGTAAGAACTCCAGTGCCTGTAAATGAAAACGAACTTGTAATCCTTCTCACCCTAAGCTTAATGGGCTACGACAAGAAAAGACACAATGAGACACATTGCATGTAATGTGCATCACTATAATCTAAAGGGTAATTAAATATTATGTGAAACACCTTATTAGTATTCGAGTTGGTGAAACACTGACATTACTTCTAGAGAGATAATAAAATATATACTAATGATGATGTTAATAAATTGAAGGAAGAGTTCTGATCTGTGTACCAGACAACAGCTGTTGTAAGCTCTTGCATGCTAATGAGGTGCAAAGCCTAAAAGCAGCGGACCTGTACAGGCACCTCGCTTACGACATCTGGCTACTGCTCACATGAGCTGAAAAAATAAAAAATAACGCTAACAATGAAGCTTATACTGTGTTGTATGCAGAGATAAAATGAAAGAAAAACAGAGGACACACCCTTCTAGGTGCCAAGGAACAGAACACACATGGCCCAGAAATCAATCTACATAAGAAACTTGAGATCAGACAATTTCTATCTTTCATAAAAAGCACACCGATACCCCAACCACACAAACTTAGAGGCACTTTGAGCTAGTGCACTTCGCTTTGTTGCGAGCAAATTTGGCAGCATGGTCCTTGATGAGAATATAACATGTCTTTCGGAGTTCGTGACAATAACAAAAAATGATGCCATAGTGACTGACATGATACTCGGCATATCGAGTTTTTGAAACAATTACAGCTTTATAACCATGCAATAAAATATGTCAATGCAAAATAATGTCATTAACAATTCCTATATCTAGAATTCATTTAGAGCCAATGTGAGTGAGGTGCATGACCGAAATCCAGGTAATAAAAATTGCTCAATTGCTATTTGACAAGCGTGAAAAACTAAACATGAAAGCATGCTTTCACATCAGTGATGACATGGAAACGCTTCTTACATTCAAAATTAAAAAAAAGCAGTTTTGAAAGACCAAACGTTGCAATGAGTATTTTTAATAATTCTTCTTGCACTGCTTTAGGAGCAACATGAATCGCTGTAGCAAATTGGGCTTACCGAATACACTCAGTGGCACCTATGCTAAACTGCAGGTGCCACTAAATATTAGTCCCTGATGGCCAGTGAATGATACTGTAATAGCAGAGGCCCCAAAAGCAAGGACCCTAACAGCAAAGTGCAGCCCTCATTCAATGTGACATTACATTTGTTGTCCAACTGCCTTACATATAATGAGTAATGATCTGTTAATTTAATACAGTTCACTGAACGTCACCAACCTGTTCATAGTTTCCTGAGCTGACCTGCAGAGCTTCCTCAGCATCCACATCACTGAATCCAGCATCAACAAGTGACTGCACTTGACACAAGTACTCGACTACCTAAAAAGAAGTATTTTAATTCACCTTAGATTAATCTATTATCATATCGTGTCAAGAGCATCACGACCTTATCATTCAAGCCAAACAAAACAAAAGATGACGTGCCACTGCACAAGTAGAACTGCAAAGGAGCTAGAACGTAATACAAGGCAACAGGTAACGTCTATGTTGTCATCTAGGGTGACGACTAAATATATTGCGCTGAAAACGGGCACCGTGACAATGCACTGCCGACAGCCACTTTAACATGCTGCAACGATTCTAGCAGGAACGGAATGCCTAGTTCCCATAGTGCTACAGAAACTGAACCAGTAAAACCACTACTTTAGTTGGAAGCCTGTGACACGTATCGTTCATAGACAAAATTCAATTAGGAACCCTACACCACCCCACATGGAAGCACTTTTCAACGCAGCTCTTCCCTCACGCCAAATTGAATGGAGGCACTGTGAGACTAATTATGCTCCGTTTCATACATCGGGTGGGGAAGCTATGCAAGAAGTTCGATCAGCAATATGTGCGATTCCGCGCGTCTTGTGCTTGGCCTTCACCGTTGTAAACGCTCATGTGAAGCAAGCCCAAACTCACACACACAGCGTCGCAACATGCAGCAAACAAAACACTAAGAAGTGAAAACAAAGAGCAGCTAAATGGTCCAGAACAACTTATTGACAGCAGCATATCCGGGTGTGCTTATCTCCAACGCGCAAAGCATTTTCATTTATTACGAAACCCAAAGAGGAAATGAAATCACATTTCAGGCGAGAAAATCATTGTACTATACTATTTCTTACTGCAAACGCATTTATTACAAGAAGTCTCCACGGTATTGCACCTGATGATTGAAATGAAGTATAGTCTTTCTGAGCGCAAAATGTAACAACCCAGTTTCATGAATCTACAATGAAGCTTCAGCAACAGAGATCACTAGTGGAATACCTTTTTGTCATCTGTGCTTCCCTGGGAGTGCAGAGCTCGTTGAGCCCGGTGCTTGTCGAAGCCCATGTCCATTAAGGAGCGTAAAAGAGGAGGGAGAGTTTCTGCTGGAGTCTCTTTAACTGCAGCTTGATGATTATGCAGTGGCTGCGGCTGGGTCAAAGGCAGAACAAATAATTAAGCCTTCGAAATTATACCTACAATGATAACTATAATAGTAAATGAATGAATGAATGGATAAGAAACAAAAAAAACAAGGTTTATTTCTTCAGCAGAGGAACCAGTGAAACACGAAAGTAAAATGTGTTCTTGCAGAACTAGTTAATAGAGCCAGTCAACAGGTTCCAACTTTTTTTTTACATTACCCAAACACGCTCGCCTGACCAACGCCTGACCAACCTCCTTTCACGCTCAGCGACATCAATCGGCGATCCGCGACGTGACACAGCACACAGCTCCTCGATTGGTCTATTGTAGCACTCTGGAATTCGCTTACCGAGCACATAGCCTTATGCACCAACCATAAAAAAATTCTTGAACTAGCAATCCCTTTTGCTTAGCCTGAAACATCACACTATTCACAAAGTGATGAAATCCACAGGCCAGTAACGACAACTTAGTCTTTTTACATTCCTGTTTATTCGTCATAGCACAATGTGCATCCAATTTATTTTTTACATTAGTTTGCCAGTACCTACTGCTTTTTTGCCTTAGTGTTCCAATGCAGATATATTATAGCAGTTCACCGGTTATTTGTTAGTACATGTTCAGTACATCACAAAGTTAGTTGCTTAGCATTTTAAACTTTTGTAGAGCGAAACATTTTCCCATCTTCCATCCGTTCTCTTCCGAAACTAAATGTGTTAAAGCTCAAGTAAAATACGTTCACTTACTTTTACAAAGGTAGAACATATTGTAATGAGAAAACGCGCATGTGCATAAACCACGAAAAACTTTGTTCAGCAGTGCCCGACCATGAACACTGAGTGTTGTCAGAGGGGGGGGGGTGGGTTGAGAATGGCCCACTAAGGGTTAATGCTGCAATTTAGTGACAAACATTGGGCAGTCAACATATATCCTTGCAACCCCTAGAAATTATCTGTTCACTCTTGACTATCACCATCTTAGAGCTTCACTAGGCAGGATGCTCGTTGCCACAGAGTTTCCTAAAATTAACTAGAGGACACTCTGGCACTGCAATCGTTCAGCGACCATGGGAATGATGGGTAGTACACACATTTGCCTAGTCTTCATACTTGAGGGCGATGAATCGTGCTTGCGGCTTCGTTTATTGCAGTGTTTCGGTTTTGTTTTGAAAGAAAAATTCAACCATTTTGAACTTCGTGACCCAATTTGTAAAGGTAAGTTGAAAAAAAAAAAATAGGGTGGTGAAGCGCAATCGCTGAACATTTGCTGATTTTTGTTTCGTGAGAAAACAGCTTCAAGCCACACAAACACACACAGAGCCAAAAGCCGGCCAGAAGTACGAGGTTTAGACAAATGTGTGTACTACCCATCATTCCCATGCTCGCTGAAGCGCCGTGCGTTGCAGCTCCCGTAGACACTAGCGCCAGAGTTCCCTCTAGTGTATATTAAGAAACTCTATTCGCATTGCCACTTACTGTTTCCTCTGGTGTCAGTTCTGTCTGACGGGCAGGCTCTGGCGGTGGTGTTTTGGTAGATTGGCCAACGCTCCCATTTCCAGAGCTGCAGACATCTGAAGCACTCCTCGAGAAATGCACAGTAGCTTTGGTGCCACCTTCCTTCACAACCACAGTCTCAGTGGGCTGAACATGTGGCCACGCAGGCTCACTAACAGGACGTTCCACTTCTGCAGAGGTGGCTTTAGGTGACTGTGTTGTCATACCCTACATAAAATGACACAACTGCATTAATTAAGTTCTCAAGATTTATGCATAAAAATGTAGTTATGAGGCATTACATGGTGTGAGACTCAATATTAATGATGAATCACTTGGGCTTCTTCAATGTATGTCTAAATTTAAGTAAACGAGGGTTTTTGGATTTCATGGTTGCTAGAGTACAATGGGGAGCTAAATCAAATGACCAATTACCCTGTGCACGCTACTACTTAAAACTTATTTAAGCCTTAAAGCTGCCTTTAGCCCATGTGGCAAGGGTAATGATGATCGGTGCACTTATTGCTAAAGGTTATTGCAGCCTGCATGGGGTTTGTCGATGATGTTAAACTAAATACGACTCATTGACAAGCTTTCCCTTTCAATCAAGTGTTATTGAATCATTCAATCTACAGTGCAAGCAGCTCCCTCTATGAAAGGGCCCGCAACACCGAAATTGAAACCTCAATATGTTTGTGTTGTTCATTTGTCCTATCAACGTTGGCATAAGTGACCGACAATTGGTGGTAAAACGTTGCTTTTAAGATATTCTAATTTGGTTGTGCATTAAGCACGAGTGCTCCGTCAAGTTGGTAGCACCTCAGGACATTGCCCCTACAGTTGAACCGCTTAATAAGAGACATACATTGGGGACCAATTCTTGTCTCTTATAAGCAGGGTACCATGTATGCATTTTTATATCCACGCCAATTTCAGTGTAGGCACACTGATGTCTCTTATACCCGTTTGCCTTTTACGTTAGTGTCTTTTACAAAGCGGTTTGATTGTAGTATGATTCAGATAGGGGCCCTTGTGTTGCTGAATGAGTAAAGCGAGTATTGTCCACACTATCACCGACAAGTTTGCGGGGCGCACACACACATACAGACAAGTGCGGGCTTGGACGCTTGAAAGACAACATGGTTTCCTACCTGGTGTATGCTACATACACATAGCAGGGCCGACGCCCAAAGGATTTTACACGACCGCTGTAGTTCACCAGGGAATGCACGTCAACGGGCTCTTCTTCAGAGCACAAAATTCAGAGCGGGCTGAGGAAGCAGCCATAGCGCTTATTGCCGCGGATTGTAATTCAAAGATGATAATAACGGATTCGAAAAAAGCGTGTGCTCACTACCTAGCAGGGGAGGTATCCCCCTTAGCTAGCCATATTCTAAAACGGGCTGTCACTGATACAACCCAGAAAAGCATAATTTGGGCTCCTGGCCATCAGGATTTACGAGGTAAAGAGGCCGCTGACGTGGCCCCCCGAGCTCCTCACCACAGCTCTTATGACTCGGAGGCCAATACACCGCTGCTGCAGTTTAGAAAAATTATTTCCTATTATCGCGACACTCACCAGCTTTTCCCGGATCCTGCAAAGGGGCTGAGTAAAGCGGATGAGTGCACTTTAAGGCACCTGCAGACAGGTACTCTACTCTGTCCTGCAATTATCAAACACTTCGACCCAAACAGGGATGGGTGGTACCCACACTGTGGGGAGAACTGTGATATCTTTCACATGGTGTGGGCATGTGCAAAAAATCCACACCTGCCCCCTTCTTCTACCCCTTCCCGAGAAGCATGGGAGACTGCCCTCCTCAACTGCCCTTCGTTGGAGTCTCAACGGACTCTAGTGAGACGGGCGCGAGTCGGGGCCTCGTCATGCACTGTCCCGAACTACGGACGCCGACTATGTAGCGTGGTCAGGCTTTGGCCCCCAAACTATCTTTTTTTTCAACATTAAATATTTTCATCTCTCTCGCACACATACACTGCCGTTTGGCCGTGTATGTATGTTGTGTGTAGCACCTGGTGGAATTATTGTTTCTCACCCTATATTCTGTTGTCGGGCTGCTTTCAAGGTGGTTCTTGCAACACACTGCTGCACTGGCTGCTTACGAGAGTGGCATTGTAAGCACCGTAGAAAGGAATGTTTTTTTTTGTTCTCTGAGAGGGCACACTGTCCAGTCTAGTGGGTGCTTGGCAGGCAAGTGTGTCAAGTGCCATTTATTGGCTGACAAAATTTGGCAGGAGAATGTGCCTATAGTGTGTAACCTTACTCATGCTGAAGCATCCATCTTTCATCTTTTGCCAACACGTGGTGCCAGGATTCAAAAACTGCGCCTTCATCATCCCCAAAGCTTGAATGCAGATGATCCAATGACACTCTTTTGCAGTGGGTTGCCAGTTTCCTATAATTTCTGGTGTGATTTTTGAAGTGATGCCGAGACTAGTCCTAATTAATGATGCTACCATTAATTACACAAACATTACAGCATTTACGGCCATATTTTAGGATTAAAAAACACAAAGCTAGAAATGAAATATGAATAATTAGTACAAATAGTAATAACTAAATCCAAAGCAGTTCATCTCACCTGAAAGACTGAACTGAGCTCTTCCAATTCATTGATCGTCTGAAGCTCAACATAATCAAACGGGCTCGAACTCTCGTTCTCGAACTCTGCCAAGCTGAATGACTTTTGCGTTGTGGACTGAGGGGCAGTAGTACCAGGCGTCTCTGGGGCGAGTGCAGGCTGCAGAATGCTGGCAGACGTGACTGAAGCAGCAGTGACAGCTGTAGCAGATACGCAGTTCGTCGAACCCGGGCTCACATCACACACACCCGACCGATCTTGTGCAGTCGACTGAGTGAATTGCTCAATGTCAGCTGCCACACGGTCAGTTCGAGCTTGCCGCTTAGATTCTTGTTCCTTGCGATAGCGCTCAGCAAACTCAATTGTTCTCTGCTCGAGATCAAAGTCATACTGAAAACAGAGACGGAGGAAACAAAAGTGGTACGTATGCTAGAAGAGACACATGGGCAGTGAGAAACTGAAGATCATAAGCTGTCATATAAACAAGTGTTTTCAGTTTTTCAATGATACCGTGGGCTGACATATTAGACAAGTTCCATCAGTGATAGTGCCTTAGCGAGAAATTGCATTCTGGGGGGGTCTTACAAATGCATTGTGTGTTTCTGAATGCTTTTGAGTGAACAAATATGTATACACATGCAATATTGAAAATTTTCGGGGAGTAGAGTGGGAGGAGAAGTTGAATCCAAAATTCCTTCTCTGTCTATGCCATTGATATACGAGTTTCACTAGTTTGAGATGAATGGGTATGGTCAGTGGAATAAGAGCACGTGTGGCCACTGATGCTACATCTTGAGAGTTGCAGCAGAGAAGATCGCGTGGCTATTATACTTGGGTTAAAGCTAGAAAAGTATTTCCAATATGAACAGATGGGTTGCCTGTGACAGTATAAATCACATGCGGAACTACTAATATTTTCCGCAATACCGAATATGTGAAATAGCTCAGACAGGGGCATCCATTGTTGTAGTAGTGAAGTAGACGTGTCATTGTGCCGCTTAGCACAAGTTCGTGGATATGATATTTGCTTGTTACGATAGAGTTTTCAGAGAAGCTGGTAAAAAATTTTGATGAGGCTCAAGCTTTGCCTTCAAGAGTAGAACTGAATTCGTAGGCAAGATGAACCTACGGCTCAATCACACATCACTTTTTCCTTGAATGCGTGAAATCAAGGCAAGAAGAGCTTCCCAAGAACAGGTGTTATAGCTTTTTTCTCATACGTTTATTTGTCTTCATGCCTGCTCATTTGCACAGTATCATTTTCAACTCGATTACGACGTCACATCGCTAGCAGGTTCGAGATGTGTACCGTCGCGCTCTAGTTTGATAAGGTTCTTCGCTGGTGTCAACAACGCTGGCATTCTTTACACCGACGCAAGTCACATTGTTTGCTCGAAATACAAATGGCGCCACTGTGGGTTGCAAAAAGAAAAATGGAAAGGGTAGGGCAGCGTTTTTGCGGCTGACGTCGCAGCCCCTAGTTTTTTCTGGGAGGCATTGGTTGTACAGATGCCGTATGCAGTATTGTGTGACAATACCTAAAGGGCTTAAAACACAGTTTTCTCTATCTTCACTTTGCACACACCAAGAAGTTTCACAGGATTGCGGGTGCTTTTTGACAACTTTGGGGGCATTAGGTAAGTAACCAAAGTCAAAGTACCTCAGTTCAATATCACAGGCATTACTGGCCTGCCCAGGTTCTTTTTCTTTACCTAGAATACAACCAATTAATATTTGTTTTATTATCATTCCTCATTTTCCTTTCTATTCCTTGTTCAGCTTCTAGACACACATTCTTTATCTTTGAATTTTCATGCCAGCATTTTGAGAAAACGTGAGGTACAAGGCCTGGGCTCATTTGGGACAGCTACTTAATAAAGAACAAGGCCTTTACGAACTCTATTTTCAACGAAAATGATAAAATCTTTCATCAGCCAAAAACATTTGCTTATCATGCTTCAAGGACGTGCGATTTTCGCATAAACCACGAGTAAACGTATATCATTGCATGGGTAGCTTGTATAACACAATGTTGAAGATTGATTGATTTGTGGGGTTTAACGTCCCAAAACCACCATCAATGTTGAAGATTAAACACCAAACAATAGTAGTGCAATTTGAAGAAACAATACTAATACACAACTTTCGTGGCTCTTTTGGGATGCGAATATTTAATTATAATCGTTACAAACAGCCTCTATAGGCTAAATAAATAAAGTTGCCATAGAAAGATTTGAGACCACACTTACGTTTTCTTGCAGTGTTTGAGGGTAGAAGTTTCTAGTGAGCCCCATCGGAAGCACTATCCTTCGTGGAGGCCTGAACTTCTCTGATATTTTGACTTGTACTCCATCCAGGTAGCAGGCCACTACAACATACATGCGATGCCAGAAAGTAAGTGCCGCACCAATTATGAAAGCTTAAACGAACGCTCCAGTCATCGAACGAAACGAAAACACAAATCACAACAAAGCTATGCGAGGATAACTTTATCCAACCAGCCAACACTGTTAACACGTCTACTTTCAGTTCTTAGAAACGTCAAACTTCTCGCAACACAACTCACCATCCTTTCGGGACGAGTCCATTGAATCAGTGTAAAGTGCAAGAACTTGTCAAGTTTTTTTCCTGTGGGAAAGAAACGAAACGATGAAATTTCGCGAGATATCAAGAAGCAGCGATTCGGCAGGCACTCCGCGCACCACTGAACTGACGCCAAGGTTCAGCCCTTTACCTATTTATCGATATTTCAGGTTCCTCAGAAATGCAGGGTGCTTCTGGTTCTATCGCTTTGTTTCATCACCGTTCTAGCATTGTAAATCCCCCTGCTCCAGCGGGCGAGCAAGGCACCAGTTTGTTTTGACAGAATAAATGCGTTTACGCAAGTTTGTAAGTGGATTGCTCAGGATCAGGATAGTGATGGCTTTAAATGGTTTTACACCCAAAACGAATCCAAGCCAAGCTAGCCAGTCAAGCCTGGTAGCTGTTCTGTGGTCAAGCCAAGCCTCCCGTCTTCCGACGCCGGTTTAGTTGTGTTTGTGCCACCGTGTCATGCTGATTCGAGTAGTTTCAAGTAAGAGAATTTGCTAAAGCTCAGTTCTAGACCTCAACCGGCGGACTACAAGGCTTCTGTTTAAGCGCAAGAAGGACTCTCAAGGGCAAAAAATGGGTCAGTCTTGCATACTTTTGCCTGAACTTGACCTCCGTGGTCATACCAAATCTGATAACGAGTAGGGTGCGAATTTTTTTATATGTATACATTATATCTGATTCGTGAGCTTGTTTGTCATTTGCATGCATTAATTAGTTGCCTAAACTTTTCAGCGGTGTCTACAGGAACGTCAGCTGTGCTGTCATCGTGCCTCTTCATGTTGCTGTTCGCGGCTATGCAAATTTACAAAGCTCACCTGGCGTCCAGCCAACCGATGACCATCCTCGGCGGCTTCCTTGGATCTGTGCTTTTTATATTAATCCTCACTGTATCCTTTTAGTATGCGTGGTGGTGACTATGGTGGTCGCGAAGTTTGCACAGAAAAGCGCCCTGTGTCATTGAACCTACCTGGCAGGCAAATAAACGATGCATTTTCGATCACGTTAGAGCCCGATTCAGATTGTATTTTTCGACTGCGTGAGCCAATTGTGATGGAAAAATTTGATCTCTATATAGCTAGATCATGATAGAGAGTGCACTGTGTGCCGTCCGCATGAGAGAAGCGTCAAAAACCAGCGTACCTGCGTATTAATGGGAGGGGAAAAAATGGTGTGTCTGCTTGATAATGACAAGTCGCCTCGGTGGTACGGTGGTTAAGGTGCTCGTCTACGTAGCCGAAGGTAACAGGATCGATCGCGGCGCAGTGGTAGCATTTCGATGGAGGTGAAAGGATAGAGGCCCATGCCCATGCAGATATTGGCGCAGTTTCGAAGAACCCTTGGGGTATAAACTTTAGGAGCCCTCCTCTACCGTGTGCCTCATCACTATATCGAAGTTTCGGTTCGTAAAACACCAGATATAACAATCATTGCATGTTAGTGGCCAAAACGAAATATTGCACATGATATTTCTTTGACACTTGAACTTCTAGGCCGTGTCCAACTTGGAAAACCACTTCTTTGGGAAGAACTTCCAGACCAAGCTTATTCCTGAAGGTACGCGAGATGCCACTTGACCCTTCTATGCTATTGCTGGTGCTGTAATGTTCTCAAACATCTCATGTAATTTCTCCCCTGCCAGTGCTCATCTGCTTGGTGGTTGCCATGGTGGCATCTGGCCTGGTGCACCGAGTTTGTGTCACAACATGGTAAGTGTTGATGTCGGACATTGTTTGAAATAGTAGTGCCTATGCCGTTCTCAAATGCGACCCCACCTCAATGTGGAACGGAAACTGCCGGAGCTTTTGGCTGATGTTTTCTGATACGTGCTTCTGCAATAGAAGGCCCTTTGTTTTTCGCTTCTTCGTCACAACGGCTCCACCCCGCCATTGTATGGCCTACTCAAAATTCATAAGTCTGGCACGTGGCCCATCGTGGATTTCACATGTTTGCCCATCGTGCGTTGTACACGTTTGCCTCTCTACAAGCTTTTGAATCACCTTTATCGTGTGTGTGCTCCACAGCTTGGAAGTGGCACAACGTTTATCTGTAACTAGGAGGACTTCATTGACAAGGTGCACCATCTCACCGTGGATGACGATAAATTCATGGTGTCGTTCGACATCTTTTCCCATTTTACCTGTGTGCCTATGGCACTTGCAGTGAGCGCTGTGAATCTGCCATGCAGGCTGATGAGAAACTGGGCAAACACACCGTGTTGGAAGTGCAAGTTCTCGTAGGACTACTGCCCCGCCGCGGTGGTCTAGTGGCTAAGGTACTCGGCTGCTGACCCGCAGGTCGCGGGTTCGATTCCCGGCTGCGGCGGCTGCATTTCCGATGGAGGCGGAAACGTTGTAGGCCCGTGTACTCAGATTTGGGTGCACGTTAAAGAACCCCAGGTGGTCAAAATTTCCGGAGTCCTCCACTACGGCGTCTCTCATAATCATATAGTGGTTTTGGGACGTTAAACCCCAGAAATCTATCACTGCTGGATTTCTATTTAAAGAATACCTACTTTATTTTCCGTAGTGTCATGTACAAGCAGCTGCATGGAGCCCCTATGGGTGCTTTGATCCCCGCAACGGTGGCAAAACTGGCTATGGAGTCAGTGGAAAGCCGGGCTGTGCCTTCCTTCGACCCTCCTTCAAAAGTATTTTTCTGATTCGTCGATGATTGCTTTTGCCTCGTAAAAAAAAACCGCCTTGGCCGCATTCACCAACTTCTTAAATAGCATTGAGGAAGCTATAAAATTCACCATGGAAGAGGAGAGCTCTAAATGTCTACTTTTTCTTGACGTAGTGGTACAGCGGTACCGGCAGCGTCTGTCCTTTAAAGTTCATAGTAAGGACACACATAGTGCACCTGATCTTCATGTAGCCTCGGTGAACCCTGTAAGCCACAAACGGTCTGTGGCCTTTTCTTTCATAAAGAGAGCCCAAAGAATTTAAAGCAAGCCAGAAGACTTCGACTCGGACTTAGCATGCATCCGTCGCGAACTCGGCACGTGCAGGTACCCCAGAAGTTCTATTGCTTCGTCCGAAAAACTAGCCCTGTGCCAGACTGAGCCACGTGATTCCCTCAGCCAATGTCACGCCTTCATTCCGTGCGTTCCCGGCATCAGCGAAGCATTGGCAAGTGTCTTCCATAAGTAAACTGTGCAAGTCGCCCATATTTCAAGCCGCAAGCTATGTCAGGAGTTTCTTAGTGGGAAGGACAAACTAAAAAATGAAATGTTCCCTGGCGTTGTGTATAATATTTCTTGCACTAAGGCCATTATGTCTATGTGGGCGAAAGCGGAAATTTCGAGTGACGTAAAGAGCACATGAATAACGTGAAAAATAACAAAAAGTCATTTCTAGTGCTCTCGCAGTGCACGCAGAAAAAAACGCACCACAGCTTCGACTGAAACCATGCTTCAGTTGTCACCTGAGAAATGAACTGAATAAAATGGCACTATCTGAAATATTTGACCATCTAGACAACAGAGAACAACACGCTTAACCACAACAACGGCAATTTACCTTTTACGTATGCAAGATGCCGCAAGTGATTATTTTTGGCAGATTAATACCCCTGTCACACGGCCGCCACCAAACTCCGTTGAACACCGTCAACGTAAATCTCCCCTAGGGGGTTCGACGGAGAAGGAGTTGTGGCAGTGTCACACGGCAATGACAAGGTTGTAACAGTTGCCGCGAGGGGGCTCAGCTGGCGCTGTTTGATTTTCAGGAAAGTATTCTAATTTGATCCCTATTGATTTTTTTGTGAATCCTCGTTATGCGGTTTTTACAAAAAAGCACTATAAAGTAGGTATGCGACTAACAAACCATTAAAAATAATTTCAAATAACGCATTTGCTAATTGTAGCAATGCTGCTAGTGACGCTGGCCGCATTGTGTTTTTAGTTGTTTTGTTGCCTGTGTACTTGCCCGGTACGAAAGTTCTTATGCTTCCTTGCCTTGTGAGCACACATTTTGTGTTCATCAGCCATGAGTGACACAGCGGACGACGTGAGGAAGTGGTGTGATATTGCGCTGGTAATGACGTTGATCGGCTGGCGCTGGCCAGCCCGACTTGCGAGGCACGGTGTGTAGGGCATCGGTGTTGAGAGTAAGTGAACTCTGGCGGGCGTAAAAAATGTAAACAAACACGCGTTGTGAATGAGTACTACACCGAAAGAATGTTTAATATTGCTAAAATGTATTATTTTTTCACTGCGGCGACTAAGTGCTCGAAATTTTTCTCTGACCTCTAGACTGCTGAAGACGAGAGTACCTCGTTCCACTGCGAAGGGAGATCGTTGAACGTCCTTTGCGAAATGCTCCGTTCACCTTCGTTTGCGTAAGGGTGGCCGTGTGACACCAACCGCATCTTCGTTGTCGTAAAAACGAGGGAGTTGAACGGTCTTCACCGGTGCCCGTGTGACAGGGGTATTAAGCTGGAAGCTTCGGCTTCCCAGCTTAGTGAACAAGGCTTCCGTGTAGAAGTCAAAACGTCCTTATTTAATATTTTTGACATCCTCTTGGTCAGCGTCCTGTCTTTTTTTTTTTCTACAATGCCATGGTGAGTGTTAGCCATGGTACTCTTTTCAATGCCATGGTATTCAGAATGGTATTCGTGTGTTTTGCAAGACCTGTCTCTGGTCCCTATGAAAATGTAAACTGGGCTTTTGTTGACACAGGTGAGAAACAAATGTTTTTATCACAAACTGGCACAAATGCGTCACGCTTGTGTTAAACCCATGTGCATTTCACGAATGAGCTTGTCAGTCGATTACTTCTGCAACAATGATTTTATGAGTAAGCTTCCTAACCAATTACTTCCACAGCACGTAACATTGATACCTTTTGACGCTCATAAAAGTGCTTTTACGTTATTGCTGGTGTGCCATATTGAACACTTAAGACAGACGTGAATTTGGACCTAAAAATGAAAGATGTAGTGTACAAAATGGTACAGAACTGCAGAACGTTTGTTTGGGTAACAGGACTGAGAAGAATAAACGATAAAGACTTAATAAGGCATGTTGCTAATGCATTGTTGACCACATTCCAGCCTCATCTTTTCTCTCGTGGCCCTCTACTACATCTCAAGATTATCTATCAAGGTTCATGGAACTGGTGCAGCCCCGTTGACTGCAGCTACCCTCCCCAAAGGCAAGAGGGCCAAATAGCTCATCAAGTCACAACCTTCAATAAATGTGTGCTCACCCATTTTCAAATTGTGTTGAGAGCACTCGATCAATAATGTCTTGTAACAATGTAATACTTGTTCCACATGCAGTGTCTGGCCTACTAGCCACACTTCAGAGGCTTTCACCTGTGCCTGGCACGTTATCTGAAATATGCTTCTAGGGGGCGCGGGGGGGTTAGATGTGAAGCAGCTCTGACTCAAGTGTGTAACACTGTACGTGCGTCCATACGAACACGCCGGTCTCCTCGCCGCTGGTATTGGAGCGGTGCCAAGTAGGTCGTCACAGCTGTGCGTTGTGCGCCACATTCTCCCTCAGCAGCAGCAGCTGCCGGCTGTTCTGCTTGCTCGTGATACTTCTCTCTCTCTTCGCAGTCTTCACCGCCCGCGACGCTGGGCCTCACATCGAGTGGAAACACTTTGGCTTGTTTATCTGCGAATGAACTTGCACGAAACCCAACTAGCCTCCCCATGTGCTTGCGTTTTAAACAAATGTTTACTCGAGTAAACGCTATACAGAGTTTCGCTTAAAATTGTTCTTCAGCTCCCGCGACGACGCCCATTCAACCGGATCAACACTGCTGCTTCGTATCCCATCAGGGTTCCCTTCGAAGAGATAGTCCTTTTCTTTTTGTTTTGAGAAGAAACATATTTCCAGAGATACTGTGTTTCCTGTAGTGACAAAAAAAGAGAAGGTGCTTATAATTCAATGTAAGAACAGTCTACATTAACTTCTCTCATTTTTGCATCTGTGGTTGTAGTCTCGTAATAATAATGGCTGGGGTCTTATGTGCAAAAAAAAAAAAAAGCACGACAAGATTATCAGCCAGCCATGGTGCAGGGCTCCCGAATTCTTGGGCATCTAGTGTTCTTTAACATGCTCTGACATTGCACAGCACACAGGCCTCTATCTGGCATCCTGCCTCTGCCTTAAGGCAACGGTTATCGTCGGGATGGAAGCCGGGAACTTTCGGTCAACTGTTGAGCACTGGAACTGCTGCATCACCCTGTGGACTGGTTGCAGTTACCTTACAGCAGCACTGATAATCTGTGTACTTGCAGAACCTCTATGCTGCTTTTAAACTCTTTGCAGGCATAGGGTGAATCAGTGCACTGAAGGCAAAAAGCTGGTTGAAAATTGACATAGTTTGGTTTAAAGAAGCGGTAAACAAGGACCATTTAAATGCCTTGTTCTGGTGTCTTGGATTTTTTCTGGCTTCAAACTTGGTGCGCATGAGTTGGGCATTCTGGGGCACTTATGCATGTGTGCCCCTGACCATGCTTCGAAATCCGTATTGCCATAAAGAGGGCTGCATGGGAGGGTGCCATAGCCTATATACGGGGTGTTTTGTCTTAGAACCAAAATTCCTTTACAGAACTGAATTAAACAAATTACATATGACTTGCCGTCATGTGGCGCTTGTTAAGGCATTATTTATAGTGCGATTAAGCTTGGTTAGTTCACTAAGGTCAGTTCTGCGAAATTCTTAATAATTACATTAGGGCCAAGTGCATTTACATTTCTTTGCATTAAAGGGAATTAATTCCTGAACGACCAATCTAATCTCTTGTGTCGGGGGTTCGATACCGGCCATGGCGGTCATATTTCGATGGAGGCTATAATCTAGGACCTTGTACGATATCAGCTCACGTTAAAGAATAATAGATGGTAGAAACACCCGGAGCCCTCTATGACGGCATCCGTCGTAACCATATCGTGATCGTGGGACGTCAATCTCCTAGTATTAGATATTGTGGCAACGTAGTACATGCTGCGCGGTGGTTTGTGCCGGCGTAAGGGAAGCCCTCGATATATGAAATAAAGCGACGCGGCTTCGCTCATGCACTGCTTGCGTGTCTACTAGGTGCCTTGGTGCGCGCTTTCGGCGCACACATCGAGGCACACCAATGCTCCCCGTACTGCAGCGGCGCCCATCTTGGCGAAATGAGCGGCTCTAGGTCGGCTTCCCGGTGCGTCAGCGTTTTTGACGGCCGCACACGGTAAAAGAAGCGGCTTCGCTTCCGATAAAGCGATAGGTGATTTCGCTCGACATTGCATTGCTGAGTAACTCGGGGGACGAATTGCAACTCATGATTACGGAGTTAGACAAGGAGAGCAGAAAGGTGGGTCTTAAAATTAATCTGCAGAAAACGAAAGTAATGTACAACAACCTCGGCAAGGAGCAGCGCTTCGAGATAGGTAACAGTGCACTTGAAGTTGTAAAAGACTATGTCTACTTAGGGCAGGTAATAACCGCAGAGCCGAACCACGAGATTGAAGTAACTGGAAGAATAAGAATGGGGTGGAGCACATTCGGCAAGCACTCTCAAATTATGACAGGTAGATTGCCACTATCCCTCAAGAGGAAGGTATATAAAAGCTGTATCTTGCCGGTACTTAGCTACGGAGCAGAAACCTGGAGACTCACAAAGAGGGTTCAGCTTAAATTGAGGACGACGCAGCGAGCAATGGAAAGAAAAATGGTAGGTGTAACCTTAAGAGACAAGAAGAGAGCAGAGTGTATTAGGGAACAAACGGGGGTTAAGGATATCATAGCTGAAATTAAGAAGAAGAAATGGGCAGGGCATGTAGCGCGTAGACAGGATAACCGCTGGTCATTAAGGGTAACTGACTGGATTCCCAGAGAAGGGAAGCGGGTTAGGGGGAGACAGAAGGTTAGGTGGGCAGATGAGATTAAGAAGTTTGCGGGTATCAATTGGCAGCAGCAAGCACAGGACCGGGTTAACTGGCGGAACATGGGAGAGGCCTTTGTCCTGCAGTGGACGTAGTCAGGCTGATGATGATGATGATTTCGCTCGAAGCACGGTTGACGGCGGTGCAGTGGCGTGATTTTATTTCACGCCATTTCGCGGGTTTTCGTAAGCGCCGGAAAAAATCGCCACGCAGCATGTATAGCCTTAGGTCGGAGTGAACGCTCTTTTTAATGTGTGTGTTACGTTGCCACAGTGAAAATTGGATCGGTGGTTTTGGAATACGCTCTACGATCGTAACAAAACGCGCTTCACCCTATCAGCCGCATTTTTGATGGAGGCAAAATGCTTGAGGCTTGCTTACTTAAATCGAAGTGCACGTTAGCGAAGACCAGGTGGTAGAAATTTCTATAGGCCTCCGCTACAGCGTACCTTACGATCATATCGTAGTTTTGGGATGTTAAATTGCAACAATTATTTTTATTACTTTACCCTATAGTGAATATCAAACATGAAGCGCAGTATAACAAGCGCTACTTGACAGTAAGTCATATGTCGTTGATTGAGTTCAGTTGCGGTAAGTTACTTGTAACACCCTGTGCGTGGGTGGTATGTAAGGCCTTAAGGAGCGAAACATTTATTTATAGATTAATGAGAACCAAGTGGGAAGCCGGTACAACGAGCAGATAACGTTTCAGTGACACCACTGAACACCCTCACCACCCTGATTGCACAACATTGCGCGATGCAGGAACGTCGACGGCAGGCCTCGGCGAGAGATTAGATTAGCTTGCGCCGAACGCGTGAAATTTCTGCCGCGGGAACACGATTTCCGACTGTAGCCAAAAGACATAGTGGGTCAGCAACGAGTATCGCACACCACGGTGGCGTATTGTGGCTCACATCCACTGCGGGCTATTGGCCAAATATGGCGGTAGATAAAATGTTTAATGTTTAGAACGGGCATTCATTTGTTCTATTCCTTGCTAAGTGCAGGGAAATTTATTTTGAAAGAAATTTACTTTTCGTTGAGAAAGAGAACGTTTGAGAAAGAAGATAGAGCAGTGACATAAGACAGAGCGCACACTTAGAACCAATTTTATTGCACAGAGGGCGGGAATATACATACATTCAAAAGGGCGAGGAGACCACACCCAGAAGAAAATGCAAATGATAGCGCATGCGCCACACCACCTTATTTTAATATCAATTGACAACTTAATTGAAAAGATACTTGTATTCGTTATCCAATAGATTTACGGACGGGGCACTGACACACTCAGTTCCTGCTTTACAAATAAAAAAAAAGCCTCATATATTTCACGTGCCCTCTGGTCCTTATATCTTGCCATTACTTGGCATTCATCAAACTTCCGGGTGCACCCACAGTTCGCACAGTGACTTGCCAAGCGGCTGCCCCCTGACCCGCGCATCAGATTTCCGTGCTCCCTAAGGCGATCGTTCAGAATTCAAACGATAGAGAATATACCATGCCTGTTCTAAGGGCCTTTATGCATGGTGGTCACACCACGTGATCAACTTCAGTGTGACGTTGCTAAGTATACTGACGAGTACAGCTTTTTTGTTTCTAGATTATTTTGTGTTAGCAACTTGGACGGCATGATTACCGACTATATCAAGATAACAAGGGCGAACCATAAGTTGTACACTTGCTATGGGCGCTTCATTCATGTTGGCGGACTAAAGGCAATCTGCTGGACAACGCACAATTCCGGAAAGTTCCAACTTCGAGAACATACACGGCGGGGTTCTGGGTGCGGTTGGCCAGGGGCACCTTAGAGACACGATACCGAGGCGCAAAAGAGCACGTATATTTACTCGTTCAAGCCTCAGCCGCGATGATGATGATAGTGATATCCTCTCGCTGACGGCACTCGATAGTGTGTCAGCGGCCGCTGAGCGCGATCTGCGAGCATGCCATCATGTCCACCGTTTTTTTTTTTAATGTGAAGCATTTCTTAGCAAACTTCGGCGACTTTGAGCGTATCATCCATCTATGCGGAGTTTCCATCCATCTTCCATCCACGTTTGGGTGCTCTCGTGGCCGCCCCATTTACTGGCGTGAACCAAAATTAGCATGAGAGGGTAAGATGGTTTGAAGAATACGACACGCTTGTGAAGACATGAATAATGTCACAATCCTGTCGAATACGTCGTCAAACACTTCTCGCTAGACAGTGGCACATACCCACGGGCGGGTATGTGACGATGGTATGCGGGTATGTGCCACAGGTGATTGACACTTGGTATCTGCTCAGAAACGACGAGAACACACATGGGCAATTTTAACGCGCGAGTGTTATGAAATACCCGACGTCGGTAGCGTCGACCTGACGAGTCCCAGCTGGAATCGAACCCAATCATTCTGGGTGCCAATGAAGCATTCTACCACAGAGCTACGCCAGGTCTCGGAACTACTTTTAAAATCGATGCTAATCTTCGTGAAATGTTAATAGTGGTTTCAGTGCTGCCTGCCCAATCTTATAAACATTACATATGTACTATTTTGATATAGCCGTCAGGTCGCGTTAACGTCAGATGTGGTTAGTTGCAATGCGCTGAAGTTGGTTTAAGTAGCAGTGTTTAGAGCAAGCATCTTTGCTTGCGTCAGCGCTTCATATCAGCTTCTGGTGTTACTAATACGCATTTTCCAGAGTTCACCGTTGTGCAAGTGCAAACAACTGGTTATATAAACATCTTCAACTCTTCAACATGTGTCTGTGTGTGCTACATTTGTACATTAATTTGGCTTCATTCCGTGGCGTGTCACTCAATAAAAAAATTGCAACACGGTCACCTTTCTTCCGCATGCTTCGCATAACGTGGATTCTCAGGTACGTGGGATCTGCCGAATTTTTTACTATTCGCGGCGAGATCGGGCTATAGGTGGCAGCACCGTCCCCGTGCAAGTGTGGATAGGCGGTCGGCGGCGCGTATATTACACGCAGCGGCGCTTCGTTGCGTTCGGTCTGAGCCACTTGTCGGCGGATAAAATGCCTCGACTACAGTTTACTGTTCATATCTACGCTCTTCTCTACTGAATCGGTGCATGACGCCTATGCAAAGTTAACATAACCCGCGAGTAAAGCGCATTCTGCTTTTCATGCGGATGCCCGCCCTGAGTGACTCACTTCACGATTTCGCACCATAAACCACCTCTTTGCTGTGTTGTTTGTACGCGGTTAGCTTGTGTTCAGCCTGCTACGCACTGCTGTAGCGTGACTGAACTACTTATTTAAATCTTTGTCAACTGCATACACCAACAAACAACAGAGAAAGATCGTAGCAAGCCCTCATTTCTGTGCGATTAGTTCAGTACCACATTTCGCACCTTATATGCATATCATTTTTTTTCTCATTTGTTCATCATGAAATGTGGGACAGTTGATAAGTCGAGTCAGAAAAGCTTAGTGGCTGATGGCGATTTGCTCTACACTACGTTTACCATGTGTACGCACATGTTCTTCCACCAGTAAAAAAATATAAAAAATAATATATAAAAGTTCAGCAGAAAGCTTTCATCGATGGACGACGTGCATGACAGTGCTACAACTAAGGCCTGATTAATGGGACAAGCATGCTTTTGTTTTCAGACAAAAAATGACCACTGCTGTCCGTCAGTCACTACGAGGCCACACAAACGCCGAAGACAATGCAAAAAAGATGAAATTTTCAGTGAAATTATACAAAATATCATATAAGGCATGCCGTCTGAACTAATTTTCACCGTCTGGGCTCTTCAAAGCGTTCTTAAATCTAAGCGCATGGTTGCGCGCGGTCATTGTGTTTTAGGTACAGTTTAAGTTCCGATGTGTCACAGTTTATATGATAGTAATATTTCTATGTAGTGGTAACACGGGAAAATGAACACAATTAAGGATCCTCGCATAGTCAATGAACTACAGTGCCGTAGTTGTACACCTACCAACAGCGCGCAAGCGCATGGACTAGAGCCCCCCTTTTTTAACAACCGAATCGGTATAAAACGTTGTATTCACACACCATTTAATTGTACTCATGTTTGAGAGGATACTAAGAGCATTTTGCGATGTGCTTGAAGCAGTAAGCGGCACCCAATCTGAAAATATTCTGGTGAGTGGTGGGTACGACGACAATAAAGAGCACTCTGGAAAGTTGCACTCGCCGATCTTACTACAATGCATTAGCAGCCGAGCAAGACCAAATGCTTTCGTAAGTATAGTTTCAAGTACACGTAGAGACAGTTACACTTGGCGCTGACATTACCGGACAAACCAGGCTTTGAGAACGTGCATCACGTACTATCAGCATCCATCAGCGTCAAATGAAACCCGAACAGCGGCAAGCCTTGCCGTCCAGCTATCACCGCGGACAGGCACGCATGTATACGCAGAGCTGCCGAACAGTATGCACGCGCCTATCGACGGCGATAACTGGACGGCGCGTACTACTCTGTCGCGAAGGCTTGCCGCTGTTCAAGTTTCATTTGACGCTGATAGTACGCGCACAGAGAAACACGACGTGGCTATGGCAGACGACGCACTGGGCAATCTACACTTCGCCTCTTCGGCCAGTTGCCGCCAGGCGGCGACTATGCTCGATCTCGCGGCCATAATGCCGCCGCCGCACCCACAATATGTATCGCCAGCATGAGGCCCTTCATGCACGGTGGTCACCCCAAGTGGTCACCAACTTCAGTGACATGGCGCTTTGTATTGGAGTACAGCTTTTCATGTATATATTCCTATAGCGTTAGCTACTCATGCAACATTCTCTCTCCTGCACCATCAACATTATAGGGACGGACAGCATATATATATATATATATATATATATATATATATATATATATATATATATATATATATATATATATATATATATATATATATATATATAAATATATATATATATATATATATATATATATATATATATATATATATATATATATATATATATATATATATATATATATATAGATGAAATAGATGATCAGAGTTTCTTCCGGCTACCGTAATAAAAGTTATAAACTTCGAGAATAGTGCAGTATAGGAAACAAAACAATAAAATATTTATTTAATCCTAACAGTTTCGGCTGGTGGACCAGCCTTCTTCGGAGGATGTAAGTGATATATATATATATATATATACTTTCATATCTACAAAAATATGTCGGGTTCACCGTCTAACACGCGTTCACGCGTTGAGGACGATGGTATCCGGAAGAAAGCAAACGTAACATGTCACATTGAAGCCCAAACGAAGTAGCGTTATCTCCGTCAGAGTGTCGAAAGCTTTAACAAATGCGCCATTGAAAATCCGACACATGAGGCTCATGATTATGAAGAGGGAAAAAAATGAAGAAAAGGTGGCTACCTGCAGCCATGGCGTGACCACCGTGCTGAAAAGAGTTCAAAGAACTCATAAGCTGGTACTCATAAAAGTGGTTAACTCGGATAATAGCGGCATACAGACGCGTAGTGAGTACCTCGCTATTTCGAAAAAAAATGCTGAATGATGACGCAATGGGTACTTCGCTACTTCGCAATACGATGGTCGATGATGCATTGCGGGCAGATCGCAACTCTGCTTGCAGCAGGCGCCCCACAGAGATCGTAACGGGTTCTAAGACAGCCACTCTCCTATATATAATAGCTTACGCTGTGACTGTTGCGGGTCCCGCCAGGCATGGCGTATGGCGGAACACGCAGATCGTTGGTACGAATCTTTTTGTAGAAAGTACAAGGTCTTTACGTCGCTAAAGTATCCGGCGGAAGTGTATTAAACGGCTTTACCCGGTAATTCAGTCTGTCTTTGCACTATGTGGGGAGAGAAGGCGGCTATACGGTGGCACGATACGAGAATTCGCATATGTAGGCAGCAGAAACATTGCAACAAGTGGTCCGATGGAATCATAAATTCATCTTTCTTTTTTCTTTATATTCGAAAATTTTGTATTCCAGGGGGCCACGTGTTAGCAAAATGACACGTTCTACAGGAAATGGTTTAAAAAACGACTAACGAAGAAAAGGTATGGCCTGTGCTGTTTTTTTTCTTAATTTATGTTCTGATGATCATATTTAAGACAAACTCGTGTCATTCATGAAACGCTTCTGGGCTCTATCGGTGTTTTACAAAGCGCCGAGGGGTGACAGCTTTATTTGCACGCAAGCAGAAGAGGTGAGTAGCGAAGCGGTTTAATTCAAACCGTGTTGGGTATTAGAAAAGTGAGCATGGCCACAGGTAATAAAACAGGATCGTTGGGGGCGGGTGACAGTGGAGGACAGGGGAGGGCAGTTGGGGTGGATGGCAACGTTTTCAGATACATTTTGTAAAGTATATATAAACGTTTGTGTATCTGTAAAAGTATCTATAAACGTTGGTGAATGAGGTACATAGCTGCTGCGCTGCCCGGTGGAACATTGGAAGTAGTAGTTACACCGAAGCTAGGCTGGCTGGTTCTAGCTGGGTCATCCAAAACATCCTCTCGCGGTGCCTCGCGTGGTCTTTAGAACAAAATAATGTTTGCGTAAGTTCCCGATGCATATAGGCTGCAAAGTGGACACGCGTTATCACATTAGAGGGCGGCCGTCCTCCGGTCTGGCGCGCAGGGGGCGCCCTACATCCAATTAAAACCCCGGTATAATATGTTTGACCTAACCTATTAGAACGAAGTTCTTCTGCTGATGCTGCAAAAAAAAAAGAATTGGAGGTTGTAGTAGAATGCAGGCTCATGAATAAACAGTAAGGGCCATCAACCAAGCACCCTCAGCAAGGGCCACTTACGCCTGCTATATTTCGTGAACAAAAAAAAAAAGAGGATATATAACATTGAAACCATGCGTTGAGTGACATAAGCACACTTCGATAAAAAAACTTGGTTAAAATTGGGACCGGGTTTTTTGTAATTTTCGTTTTCGAAAATGAGCTTTTTTTGGGAAAAGTCACTTTTTTAACACCTTTTTTTCTTCTATTACGCTGCGTGTAAGAAAACATTCTCTTGCAGGTATGTTGAAAAGATATTGCTCTATATTGACACTTTTTCTGACATTTTTGCGTGAAATAAGAAATGCGCCAAGGAGCATCAAAGACACTAAACTCTTTTTATTTTGACCGAGTTTGGAATTTTCTCATAATTTTTTGGTTCTGTAGGCAGCTTAAGGAAAGCGTAGATGTAATTTACTGTGGTGCATACAAAAACAAGAAAGAAAAAATTGACACAGCGTTTACACTACGCATTCAATTCGCCTGCGAAATTGAGAAATGTTGCAGCAAGCAATTTCGAGACCCGGGTGCCGCCACCTTCCAACATTTTTTTTTTGGTGCACTGGAATCAATTTCAGGGGCGAAGCTCCTCTTAGTCTAGCTTTGTCATGCGTCACGCGTAACCGAGAGAAGAGACGACACAGAAAAGGCAGTATCTCCCGAACAGTATAATAGACGGCGCTGTCTCATAGAAGTACATACAAACAGCAGTTGAGTGAGAATATCATAGATAGCGCTGCACCGGTATACTCTCCGATTGGCTGCTGCGCGCGCTGTGCCTGGGTACGCGGAGAACGAGTGCCTCTCTCAGTCTCCTGGACAGCCGCCGTACGTGGCGGATCGTTGGTGGGGCATAGAAAAAGCAGAGCAACGGGCGCGTTGAAGACGCTTGCGCTCGGCTTTTTTGGCTCGCGTCTCGTCGGTGTTACCCACGCGCCGCCAGCATTCTCTAACGCGATCGGACGCATGGACAGACGGACGGACACATGGGCGGGTGGACGGATGGACGCTTCGCTCCGCTCATCATCATTCACTCCATGGATATGCTGTAATTTTTTTGAAATAAAATGTTTGCTTCCATGCAGCTCAAATACACCCACATAACATATAGAAAAAATACAGACGAAACGAAGATATCGTCTGGACACGCATGTTTGATCTCTCGTGGAATCACCCAGCTGCAGTTAAGCGGTGCCCGCGCGCTGGCTTGCGATCCCACTGAAGGGCTTCTTTAACTTCTTTCCTTCGTTCTATTGTTCTCCGCTTACCTTCCACTGCGCTTGTCGGGGCGAGAACAGAGAGAAAACAATCATTGTGTGCACCGAACCTCTGCACTTGACGGGTAACTCGTTGTGCTTAGCTGGGCCAGTTGGTACTGGTTAGCAGCAGAGCAATACCAAATGCTTTCGTACGTCGTTTCGGGCATACGTAGAAACAGTTACACTCGCGCTGACAAGACGGGACAAACCACACTTTTAGAACGTGCATGACGCACGCGCACATATATAAACACGACGTGGCTAGCAGACGACGCACGGATCAATCTACAGGTCGCCGTTTTGCCCACTCTGCTCGACCTCGCGACCAATAGCGGCCTTTCTTTGTTGTCCTTGAGCATGTTCGCTAGTAATATGAAAGCATATATACTTGAATTTTGGAAAAAAATTGCTGCACTCAATCTGGTAGGCACTAAATTTCTTTACTGAGGTCATACTTGGAAAAGTGTTGCAAGGTCCCTTTAAGGAAGAAGCCGTTGACGATGACGATTTCAGTTGACTTCTAATGAAATTGTTCCTTCCAGTTTCTTTGTCAATATGCTTCACATAAAGCAATTTCATACATACTCCACTTTTGGCTAATAGGGCGGTCATTGTTCTGCCAGTTTTTGCTGCCGCTAGCTGCCGGAAGCCGACAAAACGTGTCGCCGAGTGGTTCGGCGAACCTCGAGCTGTTGGGAAGGTGTGCTTCGAACAACAACACGTGTACGAGTGCACCGACGCTGCTGTATATACGTAAAAGAGGGCGATGTATGATAATGAGTTTGTCTTTTTACTGCACAAAGCTGTTGCAGAGGCCGTATAGAGTCATGTCGTGGTACAGCGTCGAAATGAAGCGGGCAAGACTGTGGGTTGAACGTCAGCGCCGCTGTTTTATAAGCGTCACTTGAACGGAGGGATTTGAAACTTATCGCGAAAACGGCAACGTGCACGTGCGTTCATTTGACGTGCGTACAGCAGGTCGGAACCGCTCCGTCGTGTCGGTTAATCGAGCTAAAAAGTGTCCTGATATATAGATTGATGCCAGCGCGAGCATTCGCATTCGTGATTCATAAGTGGCACAGTGTGCCATTCGATTTGGTATTCGAATCGAGTAGCCGCACAATTCGTTTATGCAAATGTTCTCGTATAGTTTACGAGTATTTCAACGTGTTGTGCTGCACTGCCATTCGATGAATTTTGACCCTACGGGCATAATAAGCATAGGTGAGCGCAGGCTTCCCCTACAGGGGGGGTGGGTGAAAGTTCCTCGAATTGCCCCCCCCCCTTTCCTATTTTGTCAATGTATGGGGCTGAATTCTTGCTCCCCCCTTCTACCCATTTAGTGCTCACGCATATGGGCATAGGTATAGTGTAGCAGAGGCGTATAGCTTTCCCCCTTCCTGAGGGGAGCGAGAGTGGTGGGGGGCTCTTTTATAAGAGCGGGTTAATATATAGACGCCCTTTATAAGGTGCTTCTTAAAACTTTCATTCATAAAACCACCAATTCCTGAAAAAAATTATTCCTGAAATGGCCACAACAATGCATATATACAGATCAGGGGCGTCCCTATAACCCTTGCAGTGCAGCGCTGTAGGAACCCTCCCGCTGAAAGCTCATTTCTAGCGTTAAGGCAGTGTTCTTCGCGTAATATGTCTTTCAGGCACTGTTTAGTGTGCGAAATATAATACTTGGCACATGATAATGAAAACTTGTGGACGTCAAAGACTCGGTATTTCTTATCACAATCCCGGAGAAAACGACGTTTTTCTGGCATGTCATCCTGCATAACTCCCATAGCTTTTGCTTTTTTCTTTTTTATTGGTGAGGGAGGGGGGAAGGTGCTGAAAAGAAAATGACGCGTACTTGCGAGGCTGCTGGGCCACTTTTTTTTTTTTCAAGTTGCGAGAATTATTGCACAGATACGGAATCCCACCTACTCTGCAGCCCGAGTGCTCCGAAACTTCAGAAATGTGTGCGTTTTTTTTAATTTTCATGAGACTCTTTGAAAATACGTTCGGCAATATTTATATAAGTGGTTATAACAGAAGAAAAGAAAAGAAAGGTGCCGACCCGTAACTGTCTCTCCTTACAAGGACACCTCAACAGGTCAGCACAGGAATGGGATATGGGGAATAAAAGATATAGGGAGGGAAAGATTGGAAAAGAGAGAAAAAAAAGAAAGGCGAGGGTCATTCGTTCTGCTTTCTCAACGGACCCACAAGCCCCCACGCGCCATGCACAGCTGACTAGGAAGGCTCCCAAGGGCCGGAGAGGTATCGTCATCGAGAGGAGGACAACGGTTTGATTGGCGCGTCGTACAAAGCGCGTGAAGCACTCGCCGAAGCGCGCAATCTCTGTACGGAAAACACTGTACGGAAAACCGTAGCACTCACTAATTCGAGTCCAGTGGACATCGATGGGGAGGCACTAATGTTCTTTCAGTTCACAAGCGCTCAAATAGCGCAGAAGTCCTCAGGAAGGTGATGAGGGCAGCATGCGCGCGCTTCACCAGGCATGCGTGCGCACGGGGAAAAAGAATCACATCAACAGTGCTGGTGCAGAGTCCCAGTTTGCTGTAAGCATCCAAGAGTGATCTGCGCGCGTCCGAATACTCCTCACACTGGAAGATAATGTGATGGAGTGTTTCGGGCTGTGGGCAATGACGGCAGTTTGGGTCTCCACGTCCAGACTGTCTGTGAACCCGTTCCGCCGTGCGGTAGCAGCCGATGCGCAGGCGGAGAAGGAGGGCACGCTCCTCTCTCGAAAATCCTGTTTTCGGGAGTGGGCGTGGTGGCTGCCCTGCCGCAACTCGTGGGTCCGGGTGGCGAGCGGTGACAGAGCACCGTGTGCGAAGCCTTGCTACGTCGAATGTGCTCACCGCTGTAGTCACAGGGGTTCCCGGAGAGTGTGCTTCTTTGGCCAGCTAGTCGGCCACTTCGTTGCCGGATATTCCAACGTGCGCTGGTATCCATTGCAGCACAAGATCACATCCTAGGTCCTGCACTGCTTCGAGCCTTCGCGCGATGCGCGTGGCAACCGGAGGTCTGCGGGCGTCCTGCGCGAGTAGTTGGAGAGCAGCACGTGAGTCCGAGAGAACGGCAGCCGACGGAACTCTCAGTTGAATGAGGGCATCGGCGGCGAGGTCAAGCGCGGCGAGTTCGGCTATCGTCGACGATGCCGCGCAGGCGATGCGGCACTGATTGTGAAGCTCCAGCGAAGGCACCACACACGTACAGCCGCGGCACACCCGTCGTTCAACACTGAACCGTCAGTAAAGACGAGGAGTCGTCCCGCGAGTTCGTCAAAAGTGGCAGCAGTTTCGTGCCGAAGTGCACACACAGGCGTCGTCCGCTTGCTTGCCACTCCCGGTAACTGTGTCCGAATCTTGAGAGGGCGATGGCGGCAGGGCGGGGCACTATAGTCATTCACATCCGGTGAGCTCGGGATGAGGGCGTAGAATGCCGCAGCGCATTGCCCCATCCGTGAGTGCGGAAGTGAGGAGAGCCAGAATACCAGCTGCTGTCCGTGGCGCGAGCGTTTCATACGCTCTATGTGATTTAGCGCTCGAAGATCGGCCCGGAGTGACAGTGGCATGTCTCCCGCCTCAGCAAGTGTTGGGCCGATTTGAGATGATCTGGGCAAGCTGAAAAACTGGCGAATCGCGATACGATGTGCTGCGTCCAGTGTCTCCCAGTTGGAACGCGTAAGCGCTGCGAGAGGAAGGCCGTACAAAATGCGCGCCGCAGCCATTCCGTTGTAGATGCGGAGAGCTAGGGACGGTGTGCATCCATTGCCGCGAGCAAGGAGCGCTCGAGCGGCGGAGGCGACCCTTCGCGCGTTTCGAAGCTGGTCGCTGACCGCTGGTGACCAGTTGAGGCGTTGGTCCAGCTGCACTCCGAGGTAGGTCACTCGCCTCTTCCAAGGGATGGGGATCGTTTGGAGAGTGAACTTCGGTGTGTGGCGCTGGGCGCCATAACTGGGGTGCAGCAGCATCGCCTCCGTCTTCGCCGGTGAAAGCGTCATCCCCCTGCCCGTGATGAACGCGTCAATGGAGTCCAGGACGGTTTGGACACTGGTGCGAATACACCGGCCACTGGGCACAGGTCCCGTCGCGAACACCGCAATGTCGTCCGCGTAGACCGCCACGCGCACATCACAGGGGAGAGCACGGGGGATGTAATCGTCGATGTCAGCCAGGGCGAGATTGAACAAGAAGGGGCTGAGTACACTGCCCTGCGGAACACCGACACTCACGGGACGCGGCTCACTAAGGACTCCACCGACGCGCACACGCATGGTTCTGCCGCCGAGGAAGGAAGCGATGTACGTGAAGAGGAGACCGGTCACTCCGAGATCGCGCACCGCGTTCAAGATGGTGGGGTGTGGCAGGGAGTCGAATGCCGCCTTGATGTCTAACAGGATGAGGTACCCGGCCTCTCCTTTGTGCTGTGCCTCCTCTAGCGTTGCGATGACGTCCGCAAGGGCGTCGGCAGTAGCACGCGAACGGCGGAAGCCACACTGCGAAGGCGAGAAAACATCCAGTGCCTCGGCAATCCATTCAAGTCTCCTCAGTGCCATGGCCTCAAAGAGCTTGCCCGCGGCGGAGGTAAGAGAAACAGGGCGATAGGACGCTGGCTCCGAGGCGGGTTTGCCCTTCTTGAGCACGGGGATGACGATGGCTTCGCGCCACTCTTGCGGCACTATCCCCGTGCGCCACACGTCGTTGTAGGCGGCCAAGAGCACTGGGAGCTGGGACTGATCGATGTTGCGAAGCATCTGGTATGTCACGCCGTCAGCGCCTGGCGCTGAGCGCCGTTTGCACGACGCCAAAGCCAGGCGCAACTCCCCGAGAGTGAAATCCTCAGTGCATAAAGCACGTACTTGATTGCGCATGCTGGTGGTGAGGAAAAAGCGGCGAGGTTTGTACCACTCTCGGCGATGGTGCAGTGGGAGTTGGGGAACCTCGGGCAAGCTTTCAGGAGCGCTGAGGCGGAGGGTGTCAGCCAGTAGCTCGGCCAGCTGCTGGTAAGTGATGCAATGTGCAACAGCAATGGCGAGAGCTGGGAAACGTAACTCAACGGGGCAGAGGACGGCACTGAATATCCTCCACGCACGCGCGGAGCGTCGCGGGTCGTCCAGCGTGACGCATAGACTGCCCCAGGAGCGGTCGCGTCTTTGCCGTGCGTGTCGGCGACACACGGCGTCAAGGCGATTATACAGTGTCCAGTGCTCCTTGCGGTCAGTTTTAGTTGCACGGCGCTGGAGCCTCCGGCGAGCCGCGCGTAAATTAAGAAGTTTTATGTCCGGAGCTGGTGTTCCCACTGGCACTGTGCACTTGCGCGAGGCCGCTTCGACGCAGCGGGCGACGTGCGAGAAGTAGGCGACACCGGAAGGTGGGGAGGCAGCCGAAAGTTGCCGAAAACGTGGCCAGTCAGTGACATGTAGTGTATGTGCGCGTGCCCGCGCGGCGCCGATCAAGTGGCTCTAGGTGGAGGGGGTAATGATCTGAGCCCCACGTGTCTGCCTCCCTCTTCCATTCGTACCGGCAATGGTCACTCACAAGTGAGAGGTCTATGGCACTGCTTTTTACGCCGCGACGGACGAAAGTCGGACAGCCAGTATTTATAATAAGCAAGCCTGTCGCAGCAATGGCATCCAACAGGTCTCTGCCTCTGCAGTCTATGTGGTCACTCCCCCAAGCCGTATGGTGCGAGTTGAAGTCTCCACAGATCACACAGTCACCTTGTAGGCGTCGCACCAAACGGGTCACAAATGTCGTGTCCCACCTGTGAACAGGATGGACATAAACACACGCCACTGCCGTGTCGCACTGCCCGAGGCGCACTTTAACCGCCACACATTCAACCTCACTGCACAAGGTGTCGGAAACATCAACAGTGCAATGTGAGAGTCCATTGCGCACGTAGATGGAGGCGTAAGAGCGGGCGGGAGGATGTGTGGGGTCGCAGCACACATCTAAGTCGCAATCGCGCACTTGACACCTCGCTGTACAGTGGTAGCTCGAGTAACCAGTGAGTCTACATTCGCTTCCGCGTACATAAGCCTCCTGTAGTGCGACGATGTCGTACTCGTTGAGCAGCAAGTACTCAGAGAGCTCACTGTGACGGCGGCGCAAAGAACGACAGTTCCACTGAAGGATGCGCGGCCGCCGTGCACAGTTTTTACTCGCCATGCTGTGTCAGAGCTTGTTGCGTAGCCAGCGCTGCTATGCAGAGCGGGCGAACCGGACAGTCGCGAGGGAGGAAGTCCAACGCGGCACGAACTGCGGCCGCGAGCACCGAGATCGCCGAGGAGTTCTCTGGAGCGGTGGTGGTGTTTGTTGATGCATCAGCAGTAGAGCCACCAGCGGCCGCCGCATATGAAAACCCTTCTCGAGTGGCAGATTTGTGTGCCATGGGGTTGTTCTTGCGAACAACTGCAAAGGCCTCGCGGCGTGTCATGGGGCGGGCCGATTGCGCGCGGACCTCTAGTAGCTGACGCTCTTGTTGCCAGCGAGGACAGCGGGGTTCTGTGGCCAGATGGGTGGCGCCACAGAATATGCAACGCGGGCGCTGCGCGGTGCAGTCGGCACGCGGATGTGGCCCGCCACAACGCACACAACGTTCGTGTGCTGTGCAGGTGATGTCCGTGTGGCCGTAGCGACCGCACCGTTCGCACTGCACAGGACGAGGGCGGCGAGCACGAACCGGGCGTCGTTGTTTGTATAGTTCGATGTCCTGTGGAGGTTTCCGTCCAGAGAACATGATCACGACATTGCGTCCGGATCGCGTGCATTGCAGTACAGGGAGCTGCGATGCGATGTTGTCGCGTAGTTCCTCCTCCGTGAGTGCTGGGTCGACATTGTGGATTATTCCACTGCAGGTGTTGGTTGACGCCTGCCTGGCACGCACGGGAATCTCGCAGATGTCGGAAACTGCGAGGAGGGGCGCGAGCGGTGCTCCCGCGGCAACGTCGACAGCGATAACATTGCGGCCGAAGTTAATTCGCACGCGGTGTGCCCCCTCAACTGCCGCTAGTTGTGCGGAGATTGCCTCTTGTGTCGCAGACCGAAAGGAGGTTTTCCTGGCGGTTGGCCTGTAGAGGACGGTCTCCAGCTGGGAAGTAGACCCAGGTCTCGCAGGTAGCTGAGTGGGTGGGGTACATTTTTGGGTTAAAACCGCAGGTTTTTGTACCCCCTGGTTCTTCTGCCGTGTGTTGGTAGTAGGAACCTGTGGTTCGCAGAGTTTGGTGCCGTTTGGAGCCCCTGTGGATGGCAGTGAGGGAAATGGCTCCTCGGGCGCCCCCAGCACACAGCTGTTGCGATCAAGGGGGCGCGGCTGCGTTTCTCGAGATGCGCTGGATTTGTTTACCTCCCGGCGTAGCTGATTAGGCGGTCTGGAAAGAGGTGTACTCGGGACCGAGAGGAGAACTTGTTTTTCTCCCTCGGCTTGTGGGGTAGAGAGGGCTGCCTTTCCAGGTGTCCCTGTGTCGTCAGTCACCAAAGGGGAGGAGGAGCCCTGCTCCTTGTGTTCCGGGCTGCTCTCTTCTACAGAGGTGCTGGGAGAGGAGGCCGGCGTGTTGTGTGACCACGACGAGGAAGAAGTGGGGGACGACGTTTCAGTGATGGGGGAAGAACCACTGCTGGCTGCGTCGCTCTTCTGAGGGGAGGGAGACAGCTCACATTCTGTCTTTTCTGGGTAGCTGTGTTCCGGGCTGCTCTCTTCTACAGAGGTGCTGGGAGAGGAGGCCGGAGTGTTGTGTGACCACGACGAGGAAGAGGTGGGGGACGACGTTTCAGTGATGGGGGAAGAACCACTGCTGGCTGCGTCGCTCTTCTGAGGGGAGGGAGACAGCTCACATTCTGTCTTTTCTGGGTAGCCAACCTCATTACTGCTGCTGGCTTGAATTCCTGTCTCCTGGCACGGAGACCGGTTCTGCAGGATGGCAGGCGTCCCTAAAATGGCGGCGGCTGCTGTCTGCCTTCTTGTGACTGCGCGCTTTTTCGGTGGGAAGTTTTTCGTCCTTCGTGCGCGGAGCCTAGGACCAGCGTTGCTCGCGGTCTGCTGCGGAGGTTTGGACAGCAGGCTTGTGGCTGCCTTGAGTCTCCCTGCCCTGGTACGTGCGCTGGAGGTAAGTGAGGGACGCGGCGGGCTTGGACGGCCGGCCGTTCCTGTGTGCAAAACCTGTGCCGCGGTTTTGAGCAGTAGGTCGCAGGCCTTGGCTCTTTCTGCCAAGTCGAGAGCATAACCTGACGGGAAGCCCTCAGGCAGGCCGTCCGCCATTAGCGATGGGATTGAGGGACCATCCAGGGTGGTGCCATAGAAATTAAAGTAAACAATAATAATAAAAAAAGAAGAAAAAGGGGGCATTGAGAAATCACATGCTAAACCTTAGAGCCCTAAAAAGGGCTGCACTCGAGAGTGCTATTTAAGGTTTAGACGTGAAATAAATACGCCCACGGGAGTGAGCAAAAACTGCCAAAATCAAAGGACTGGGGACGGGGAAAAAACACGTCTGCTCCGTGCGAGGCACATCGGGTTTCTGGTTCGGCAACGGGCAGTTGTAACAAAATCGGGAATCGCCTGCATCGGTTGGACACCTGCTTGCAGCAACAGCCTTTCCTGCATTTCGAGGCCGCGAAACTGTTGTGTGTCGCTCTAGCGGATCAGGTTGGAACTGCCGAAAGTCCCTCTCACCATCTGTCTATCGCTCTGTGAATCAAATGCCGAAAAATACGGGACTGCGAAGTACCCCGCGGCCTTCCGGTCAACAAACTTGAGGAGCGTCGCTGAATGATGTTTCTCGCCAAGGGCTATCGGGGGAAAGGAAGAAAGCTGGTAGTTAAACGACAGGTCAATAGCAAGTCTCGCGTAAACTTCTATCAAGTAAGGCTCTCTGTTTTTTCAATAAATTCTTCCTTGTTTTCTTTTTAAATAAAATTGCCATAAATGTGCTAAGCTGCTGGTTGAATTATTTCACACTTGTTGCCGGCACTTGCACTTACAAAGTTTTAACGAGTTTCCGTACACTGATATTGTTTCCAGCTCATGACTTGAGAAGGTACGCGCAGGCATGTAGCCTGAAGGCATATTTACCGCTGAAGAGATGCACTCAGAAAACGAGGACGACGACACAGCCTTCCACAGCTATATACATTCATACGCACAGCAACTAGGCCAAAAACAAGTTCTCTTCAAGCATGTATATCCTGAACTTTTTCTGTATGGTTTGGAGAGTCGCAAAGTGATTCTCGTGCCTAGCGCGGTGCGATGGGAGCTGTTGGGATGAGCACGTCTACCAGAAACACAGGCAGGAGAGTGGAGTGATTGAGGAATTTCGGGGAAAGTTGGGCCCGCACGCATCGGACGCCCTGCTCATATATGTGCCGGCGTAACTCAGCACTTAATCCAGAAGAGAAAGGTAAGTACAATGAGGACAGCTCGTAATACTCGGGGGCTCTCTTGATTTCAGCTGAGTTGTTGCGTTACTGCAGAAACTGTATACAAGTCGTCTTTCCTGCAGCTTCCCAATAGCGGACACGTGTGTTCGCGAGTAGTAAGTAGACACAACAATTGAATGTTTCAGGCAGAACCTCTCGATTCACTTTGGTTACCTGCTCACTCGTCGTGCCATAGAGCCACACGAGTAACCGCCAAGGAGCGTACTGAGGGCTGAGGCCCCGTCTACAAAAAAAAAATCAAAATCCGTGGCAACCTTTTAACGTCTGTGGCTTAATTGGTGCTTCTAATGATGGCTTATATAATGGAAAACTAAAAAAAACGTATTATTTATGGCCTCATTATTTAGAGCCACTATAACGCATATCTACGCAAAAGCGGAAGGGCTTTTCAGTCACCAAGTGTCCCCGAGCAGTGGCGCCACAGTGAACGCGCAAAGAACTAGGCCCAAGATGTCATTTCGGGGTCACGCAACAGGTCGCATATTTTTAAAACACGTAAGTGTTTTATGCCGGGTGCACCAAGATTTCAGTGACGTGTTTCCGTCACGGAAATGACGTAAAATGCGCATGATCAGAAAACAAAAGAAAAGTTCTGCAAATGGGATTCGAACATATGACCACTGAGCCCAGGACAACAGACGCTGGGCATGCTATTCACTATGTCATGGTCATTTTTCTTTCTTTGTCGCCTTCTTGACTGCAGGTCAAGATAGTCTAACAATCACACATCACACCCGTTTCATGCGCATTGATGCCCCAAACAAGGAAATCACATCTTCGACGCAGTCGGTAGTCTTATACACATCTAGCAATTTGGTAACAGCTTCCACGAAACACTCACAACAGATGGAACTTTAACATCACAGTGTCTGTATGATAACATGTTACGTCATACCGAATGAAGACCCAGTAACAAAAATAACACCCAAATGTTGAACAGAACTTTCACAAGGCGAGATAAAAAAACGAATTTCATGTGGAGTAAGAGGCAAATCTATTTTTAAAGTCTTCTGTAAAATATCCTGTGTATTATGTGTGCGGTGCCGAAAGTCGTCGGGGCCCATCAATTCAAGCTGACGCTATGTGGAGAGTGATTGTCACACAGGTCTCGTTAATTAGGGAGGCGATCGCCGGGCTAATTCCAAGGGCCGAAGTATCGGCCCCCCGAACCGCACCACGAAAGCGTGGACAATTTAGAAGTGGTCCTTTTTGGCGCGCCAGCGGATGCCGGCTGTGGCCCAAAGAACAAGTCAGAGCCGAGAGTTGATAAACCAACAAAATTATATTCTCAATAATGGCAGATCAGAAAAACAATACACAAATATGCTCACTTCACAATAGCTGAGTACAATATGTCACCGATCAATCAACGCACTACACAGTACAATTAGCCACACTCGAACAACGGACACAGACAACAGTACACACTACAACGCAGTCGCATGCATTGAACAACCAAGACACTTAAAGACTAAACAAATAGAAAACCTATTCAGTCCAAAGTCCTTGGAACAAAAGTCTGAATGATACTCTTCCGAGAATCACTCACTCAAAGTCCAGCGTTGTTGTCGTTCCGCTGCCCCCTGAAGTTTCTCTTCTAGGAAACCTCGCCGAAGTTTCTCTTCCAGGAAACCTCGCGTCTTCAAATGGCCCACTCTCCAAGCTTCGAACTTCTTCGCCGGAAACACGTCGGCTTCACACACGCAGCTGTTGCCACGCGTCTTCGCTCGATAGCGGTAAACCCACGCTCTTGCCTGTAGCTCGAGCCTTCACCCCTCAGGTGGAAATCCTCTTCTTCTCCTGCTTTGTCGCTACGGACAAAACCTTCGCCGACTACACGGCGGAATCCCTACGCGCTCTGGCGCTAACTTCCGTCTTCTCCTGCTTTCTCGTCTCGGCTGCTCGGTTAAATACCTTCCGCGTGACATTCCAGAAAGTTCTCGTCATTTCGTCGGCGCGATACGCAGCGAAGGCTGGGGAGAGGCGCGAGACTGTACGGGGGCCGTCCCCGACTGATGACTCAACCCGGCATACACGCCCCTTTCCTTCTGGAAATTTCGAGTGCTTGCTAGGCCGCCGATGTGGGGTGAGGAGGCTCGTCGGCGAAGCCACGCTTCCGAGGGGGAGCGCGCGCCCGGGGAGCCTTGGATGTTTGTTTTCTTTTTTTTGACCTCGCGACGTCTCTCCTGCGCGTTATCGCAAGAATTTGGCGGCGCGCCCATTTTTAGCGCTCGTTATGTGACACTGGCCCCCACTTTAAGAATATTATCTCATAATATTCAAAACCACACAAACGAGCGCGAACAGTCACCACACTTTCAAAGACTATAACATAGTCTGTCGCTCATTACACGTCACATTCACAATAGATCACTCAATACAATTGTACATTGTAATTCAGTTACACAACACATGAAATATAACCACAGGCACATGAGTACAACACTCCACGACACATTCTCAACAATACAAATGTACAAAGTTCTCTCATTACAACAATTGTACAATACTATACATCGCATCACAGCACAAACACTTCGACACTTGTGACACAGGATAATACAACATTAACACAACATATGGCACTCAGCACTGCCCAACACATTATGATTCGACCTAAGCACTTATCCTGTGTACTTTGAGCGGCGCTTGCGCCCTTTCTTGCGGTACTCGCTCGATCTCTTCTTGTGTTTCCACGTTCTTTTTCGGCCAGCTATTTCCAACGACGATATCTGAGGCAGCGTCTCAGCCATCGTGGTCACTTCCGACACCGTTAACGGGTCATAACGTTCAACGGGTCCTGTCGGTTTATTTACCAGCTTGTTCATGTCACGGCATTGGGCCTGGCTGGCCGACTCCGTCACTTTTACACTGTCGGTCGGTTCGGGTCGTGCCGACGTACGTCCAGCTGCCCAGCACGTGAACTCGTTCAACTCGATCATCTTCTCATTCGCTGTCTCTTGCGCCGCGGCTTCACCTTGGGCTCTAGTGTGATCCGTCACGGGATGCTCCTCCAGGGTATCTCGTGGTCGCTGTGTTGGCGAGGGCTCTATCTTAGGGTCTTCTCCCAAACATTCCGGATCATTCGGTCCTCGCGCTCCGTCGATGTTTCCGATGACAAGGTCGTAAAGGGGGGTCGTCATACATAGAGCGGTAACCTTCCCGCTGAAGTACGGGGTTTCCACCTCAATCTCTGCTTCGGGAAGCATCCGAACCGTACGGTCAATTAGGCAAACCGGTTTCGTTCTGCCTGTCAACTCACTTTCCCGTACCAAATTTCTCCGCACGATAACCGTGGAGCTACCGGTGTCTCTTAGAACCGTAATCTTCTTGCCCGCAACCTTTCCAGGCACCGTTGGCATTCCCTTCGTGCCACCGGTTGGCTGTTTTGTCATTACAGCACCCACAATAGGAATTTTCTCCCCATTTTTCAATTCTACGAATCCGTCGGTGACGGCATTACCATCGGATTTCGGTGCTGCCAGCACACAGGATACCTGGTGAGTTTGACTCGCTCCGTTTCGACATGCGTCTGCTTTGTGCCCAGTCTGACCACACTTAAAACATTTTACTACCGTAGGGCTCGTAAAGATCGTTCGACAGTTTTTCGCGCGATGACCCACTCGGTTGCACAGAAAACATCGCGGAATGCTCTCTGGTGCACGCTTCTTTTCTTCGGGAGCCAATTTCTTCGAATCATCGGGACAATCCTTCTTGACCTTGGCCAAATTAGTGCCACCTTGCGCTTCCAAGAATTGATCAGCCAATTCAAGCATGTCTTCAAGTGAGTCAGCCTTCCTCTCTTTCAAGTACAGTGACAGGCTTGGGTGGCAACTAGTAAGAAATTGTTCTCTAATTAGCAGCTCTCTAAGCTCATCGTACTCCTGCGCTGTCCCTGAAAGTTCAATCCATCTGTCGAAATAATGGCAAAGTCGGGCGGCATACTGCGTAGCCGTCTCACCATCAGCTGGTTTTCCTGTCCGAAATCTGTCCCGGAATCCTTCCACAGTAATTCTAAATCGCTTCAACAAAGCAGCTTTCACCTTTGCGTAGTTGGCTGCATCGGTCGGCGTCAGCCTTCCGTACACACTGAGCGCTTCACCACTCAAGCAGGTACTCAAAGCAGTTGCCCATTGATGTTCCGGCCAATTCTGGCTCCTTGCAATTGTCTCAAATCTGTGAAGGTACGCGTCAAAGTCGTCCTTCCTTTCATCAAACGCTATGAGCAGCTTGCTTGGGTTCAAGCGGAAGCCATGATCTTTCCGTTCGCTGCTTTCAACTCTAGCTTGCACGGGAGTTTCACTTCGCTGTTGCAAACGGAGCCGCTCGAGTTCCATCTCGTGCTGCAGCTGCCGTTCCCTTTCAGCCATCTCCGCTTCTCTTTCTTCTTTCAGCTGCCGCTCCCTCGCTTCTCTTTCTTCTTTTAGCTGTCGCTCCCTCGCTTCTCTTTCTTCTCTCGCCCTTTCGGCTGCCAACTTCTCTGTCTCCAGCTCCAACTTCAATTGCTGCTCTCTTTCTTCCTTCGCTCTCTCAGCTGCCAACCTCTCTCGTTCCACGGCCTCTTTCTCCTTCTGGCTTACCAATTTCCGTAGTTCGGCGCCAGAAAGACCCATCTTCTCTCCAAGAGCAACTAACTTTTCGAGATCCATGGTGTCTCGCAAATAAAGCCTTGCCGCGTGTAGAAAGTATCTGCATAAATCAGTCTATCGGAACACTACCCTGCACTCGTTAACGAGAACACTGAGCAACACACAAAATTGTTCCGATAGCACTATCAACAACTCGAGGCTCTTTCTCACTACTTTGGACACACTGTGCACCAAAAGGTCCTGTCGCGGACGCCAGATTAATTGTCACACAGGTCCCGTTAATTAGGGAGGCGATCGCCGGGCTAATTCCAAGGGCCGAAGTATCGGCCCCCCGAATTGCACCACGAAAGCGTGGACAATTTAGAAGTGGTCCTTTTTGGCGCGCCAGCGGACGCCGGCTGTGGCCCAAAGAACAAGTCAGAGCCGAGAGTTGATAAACCAACAAAATTATATTCTCCATAATGGCAGATCAGAAAAACAATACACAAATATGCTCACTTCACAATAGCTGAGTACAATATGTCACCGATCAATCAGCGCACTACACAGTACAATTAGCCACACTCGAACAACGGACACAGACAACAGTACACACTACAATGCAGTCGCATGCATTGAACAACCAAGACACTTAAAGACTAAAGAGATAGAAAACCTATTCAGTCCAAAGTCCTTGGAACAAAAGTCTGAATGATACTCTTCCGAGAACCACTCACTCAAAGTCCAGCGTTGTTGTCGTTCCGCTGCCCCCTGAAGTTTCTCTTCTAGGAAACCTCACCGAAGTTTCTCTTCCAGGAAACCTCGCGTCTTCAAATGGCCCACTCTCCAAGCTTCGAACTTCTTCGCCGGAAACACGTCGGCTTCACACACGCAGCTGTTGCCACGCGTCTTCGCTCGATAGCGGTAAACCCACGCCCTTGCCTGTAGCTCGAGCCTTCACCCCTCAGGTGGAAATCCTCTTCTTCTCCTGCTTTGTCGCTACGGACAAAACCTTCGCCGACTACACGGCGGAATCCCTACGCGCTCTGGCGCTAACTTCCGTCTTCTCCTGCTTTCTCGTCTCGGCTGCTCGGTTAAATACCTTCCGCGCGACATTCCAGAAAGTTCTCGTCATTTCGTCGGCGCGATACGCAGCGAAGGCTGGGGAGAGGCGCGAGACTGTACGGGGGCCGTCCCCGACTGATGACTCAACCCGGCATACACGCCCCTTTCCTTCTGGAAATTTCGAGTGCTTGCTGGGCCGCCGATGTAGGGTGAGGAGGTTCGTCGGCGAAGCCACGCTTCTGAGGGGAGAGCGCGCGCCCGGGGGAGCCTTGGATGTTTGTTTTCTTTTTTTTGACCTCGCGACGTCTCTCCCGCGCGTTATCGCAAGAATTTGGCGGCGCGCCCATTTTTAGCGCTCGTTCTGTGACAGTGATCCAACCTTTTTATTACTTTTGTACAAAGTTTCTTGCTTTTCGTCGATCTCTAGAATTAGAAGTAATTCGCTCCTTACCTTTTCATCCACTATTCTACGTTATTAGGCTAGCCGTATATGCATTTACTAGTACGTATATCTGACTCCCGACTGAGGACCACTACTATATTTATTTTCCAGAGTTTTCATTACTACTTCCAAACGCTAACAAAATAAGATACAGCCTTAAAGGCAGCGCCAGTCTGTTTCTTAGTAGTTTTCGCGTTTAGTTTTCGCGTTTACTTTCATTCACTCCAACCGCCCGCGATGTACGCTCAACGTAACAGTCACACAGAAATATCCGATTTGTTCGCAAAAAAAGGAGCGCGCATTTCGTCAGTTGAGAAGAAACGTCGAAGTAGGAGTGTGACCAGTCGAACATTCTGGCATTTCGGACACTTTAAAGCCAACAATGTCAAAATTGAGCGAGACAGGAAGAAGTTAGGAGAGAATAAATGCGCGAGAAGGAGGGACATTTAGTGCACTAAGCGGGCCTAAGCTTGCAAGACCAGAAGTTCAAAACTGCGCCATTTTCCCCCTGTTTTTTAAATGAAATTATGGACTTTCAAGCAGTTAAGAAAAAGCCAGGCGAGCTATGATTCATGTGAAGTTGAGAGTTGATAGGCTGTCAGGTGGCATTTTACAGTGCTAAGAAAGCGCAAAAGAACCCCCTATACTTATATAGATGTAGCGCAGCATCCTAGCATGCATAGACAAAATTCGGTTCAAATACAGATATCGCATCATTCCCAATCGTATATTTGCTTAATATGCATAATAAATGAATAATTAAGGAAAAAAAGAGGTATGGGGTGAAGCTTGACTGCGATTACCTACTGGAAATAAACTTCCTCACCAAAGAAGGATTGGCCACTACCTCCCATTACTACAGCAATTAACCCTTGGCCCTCAGTACCCAGCGGCTTCGCAGCAGCTGTCCAAGGCGGTGGTCAGACCTGCGACGCAACGGAGGGTGCTAAGAATCTCTGGGTATGGACAGGCCGCCATTGGAATTTAAACTTGACTGTATACGTTCAACGCTATAACGCTATCTAGTGAGGCTAGTCTGTAGCTGTGCTATATTCGAGGCATTAGAGGCTGTGAAATTGGATATAATAGAGCTCAACGAAGTTAGGAGGACAAGTGCAGGCTTATACAGTGCTTCAGAATGGACACGTCCTATGCTACTGTGGATTAGTTGATTTTTAAAGAGAGAGAGTGGCAAGGATCATAATTAAGTTTAACAAAAGGTACAAGATGAAGGTGGTACAGGCCTACGCGCCTACATTGAGCCATGGTGATCGTTTGGTTGAACGCTTCTATGAAGACGTAGAGTCAGCCATTAATAATGTAAAGACATAGCATACTATTCTGATGGGCGACTTCAATGCCAAAGTAGGCAAAAAACAGGCCGGAGACCGTGCAGTGGGGGAATATGGCAACGGCTCTAGAAATGCCAGAAGGGAGTTATTAGTAGGGTTCGGGGAACGTAGTAATTTACGGACCTTAAATACCTTTTTCAGAAAACGGGCTAATTGTGAGTGGACGTGGCGAAGCCCTAATGGCGAAACTATAAATAAACTTCATTCTGCGTGCATTGATTGATTGGTTGATTAATTGATTTGTGGGGTTTAACGTCCCAAACCACAATATGATTATGAGAGATGCCGTAGTGGAGGGCTCCGGAAATTTTTACCACCTGGAGTTCTTTAACATGCACCCAAATCTGAGCACATGAGCCTACACATTCTACGTGCATACCCAAGGCATTATATAGGGCGTAGAAGCAGCTCGCAAGCTCCGATGCAGTGACCATAGAATGGTAAAAGCTCGTATTTATTTAGATTTAAAAGAAGCAAAGGCATAAACGGATATGCAAAACGCCAAATAATGAACTAGAGCTGAGAGAAAAGTACAGGAAATCAGAGTTTCACTTCAGAATAGATTCGAGGCTCTAAACGAGGTAACCGACGGTAACGTTGACACAATGAATGATAATCTCACTTGTAACATCAACGAGTCTTGAATGGAAGTCGAAAGTACAGTCAATATACAGGACACTGACAACCTATCTCAGGAGATGAAAAATATCATTAGAGACGACAAACTACAAAAGCCTCAGATGCAACCGGCAAAATAGAGCTAATGGAGCTTTCAAAGTTAATCAATTGGCGTACGGTATCCGACATCAGAAGGTATAACATGGAGAGAATTGATCAGGCTGTAAAAAGCGGCGGAAGGCTAAAAGCTCGAAAGGCAAACTTGTGCACATGAAAAAAAAATAGGATGTATGCATTAAAGGAACAAAGAAGGAAGTGTCATAACCAATATTGATAGGATAGTCGAGATGGCGGATCCACAGAAAACTGTAAAGAAGCCAAAACAACCAGGATGATATCGCGAGAAACAATAATAGTCCAGAGGAATTCGACATCCTACCAGTAACGACAGGGGAAGTAAGGAAAGCCCTGGAAGGAATGCAAAGAGGCAAAGCCGCTGTTGAAGATAACGTAACAACGGACCTCCTGAAAGATGGCGGAGAAATTGTGTTAGAAAAATTGGCCACTTTATATACGAAATGTCTTTTAACAGTAAGAGTGCTAGAATCTTGGAAGAACGCCAACATTATTTTAATACACAAGAGAGATCGTCAAGGACTTTAAAAATTACAGGCCGATCAGCTTACTGTCCGTTCCCTACAAACTATTACAAACATAATAACTATTATAATGAGGGCGACATTAGAGTGCAATCAACCAGATGACCAAGCAGGATTTCGTACATGCTACTCCACAATAGACCATATTCATAATATCAATCAGGTAGTAGAGAAATGCGCGGAATACGACCAACCCTTGTACCCATAGCTTTCATAGATTACTAGAAAGCGTTTGACTCCGTCGAGCCATCAGCAGTAATGCAGGCACTACGGAATCAAGGCATCAAGGAACCCTACATAAACATATTGAAAAAAAAAATATGCAGTGGATCCACAGCCACCATAGTTCTCCATAAAGAAAGTGCAGAATCCCAATAAAGAAGGGTGTAAGGCTGGGAGACACGATCTCTCCAACTCTATTCACCGCGTGTTTACAGGAGGTTTTCAGGGCTTGTTAAATCATTAATGATGGATGTTAGTCGTCGGGATAGAGATGTATCACTAAGCGGCAAAGCGAATGCATTCACCTTAAGCAGTGCTATAGCTGCCAAGCACCAGTAGGCATTGTGGAAGCTCTCTTACCTTAATGTGCCGTAAACATTTAGCTACTTCTCTAAGGATATATTTTACTTTCATATTTTACCGATTCCTATGACGGAGGGATCAACTGTGTTTTTTTTCCTTGTGCAGCTCAGCGGCCGTGATAAAGGAAAGTACAAGGTCATGCTTAATGGCGAGCCGCCGTCGCAAACACATGCACACAAAAAGAGCGATAGTACAGGACATGCGTTCGTGCCGTTCTCACAGTCATATTATTTGTGCTTGTTTGCTTGTTTGTTTGTGTGTGTGTGTGTGTGTGTGTGTGTGTGTGTGTGTGTGTGTGTGTGTGTGTGTGTGTGCAGCTTCATGTAATTGCTTCTACTACATGTAGAGCCATGCTGTTGTGTATCCTTGCACAATGCCGAGTTGAAAATGCCGTAGGTTAAGTTTAGCACGAGGCTGTCAGTTTTGTGAAAGTCGTGCATTTTGCCGCAGCTGTTTTGTCACTGGAATATATATATATATATATATATATATATATATATATATATATATATATATATATATATATATATATAGAGAGAGCGAGAGAGAGAGAGAGAGTTGAGAGAGAGTTTAGGAGCATAAAATGTTTTTTTGTAGAGTTTGTGCGTTCGTGCAATGTGCATTCGTGTTTGTGGGGAATCGGGCAGACGAAACATTTCACCTGTGTGTTTGTATAGAAGGCTTTAATATGGCCTATCTTGCTATAAATGACATGCGTGCAACTACTCCACAAACAACAACAACAACAAAAGTGCCCTGGTTGTTCAGGCCTTATGTCGTCTCTCGTATGCAGGGCTATCGTGTATCCGAGATGTCCCTTCTGCTACTCGTCCTCGGCTGTGTTACTTGGACTGTCACAGCGGACAAGAAATCCGAACCACCGAACATCGTGTTCATCTTAGCCGACGACCTGGTATGCTGCTCAATTAACACCGCGTTATAGTGTGCCAAGAAATACTATTGAAGCTAGAATCGGTCTTTACAGAAAGCAAGCCGAGAAGTGTACACGGGCATACGCAACTTTCAAGTGACGCCAGTTCCTGTCTTACGTCCGCCATTGTATATACCGCGAGCACACGGATCACATACGTGCCAGTGGCCGCGCCATGCATTACATACGTGCGGTGGATCGTTTGGCGTAGTGCGCGTGTTTTGATCGTTCGTCTCACGCCTATGACGAAGGAGAATCATTCAGGACATTATGTAGCCAGCAAGCGAAGCAGTGCTCACTGGGGTATTCGGATCCTTCGTGTTCGCAGTGTCCCGAGTCCATGGCTCGGTGTCGTCTGCTGCCGTGCGCTATGGTTCAAACAACTTCGCACGATATTTGGAAACATAACTTGCCTGTAATGAGGTGACGCCCGCACACACGTACGTCGTTCAGTCTTGAAGTCCTTCCTTTTATGCGCACATATGCGCCATGCGGTCCGCTTCTCGGACAGTTCTTTCATGCGGTCACCCGGGTATGTGATCACCTGTGGAAACAGTATACGTCCCCGTTTCTGGTTCTTTTTCACCTCATCACATCATACGCGGCAGTCAAATATTACACAAATCGCTATTGCGATTTACAGCGTTGACGGGAAATGCGAGAGGCTTGGCTGAGTGTGGTCTGCTGCAATGTGCTTGGTGATGACGGTGCTTGTGCCAGCGTATATGCTGGGATCGTATTCCAGAGTTCCGCGGTGTGACGTACTTGTAAGTTGTGTACACGATAGACCTATTCCAAGTTTGTAAACAGTGGTAGGCGCTGTCGTCGACGTACTGAGGCACTTGTAGCGACATCTGGTGGGCGTACGGGCTTCGCCCAGCCACGCAGGAGGCTCCTTCCCGACGCGCTGTGCTCAGAGGCAGCTTTGCAGCTGCTCTGCCGCTTGTCCTAGATTTACTGTGGCAACACGACAGCAAAAGCAAAGTAATGTCACATGATCATAGACGGCGGTGGCGAGCTTTGGGCGAGATATGATTATGAAAGAGGCCTGGAATTCAACATCTGGAATTCTGCAACGTGCACCTAAATCTAAGTACACGGGCCTCCTCCATGATCTCGCTTCCATCGAAATGCAAACGCCTCGCCCGGGAGTCGATCCCGCGACTTTCGAGTCCACAGTCTGACACCATAACTAAGAGACCGCCACTGGGGGCCAATGTTGTGTTTACTTCTTTATGTTCCTACTCAGTTATTTGCTCCGTTTGCTCGTCAAGCCGCTTACAGATGCGAGAATGAGGCACACGTCTGTGTGCTCGCATTGCCGATGCCTTTCAGGAACGTCTGTCAATATAGCTAACGTTGACCACCTTAAGGGGACACTAGAAGAACGCCCTTTTTTCACATTAGTAAGTTACCATTTCTCGATTCTCAAATCACCACGCTTGTGGCGAGAAGACACCGGGCAAGCGAGGAAAAAGCAAAAGGAAAACTTTTGCACCGACCGCCCCGGCTTCATAGATTAGACCAGTATCTAATATACGTCCTACGTGCTTCCTAATTGCTAGAACTTTGACGCGCACTGTTATCTGGGGGTGCCGCAGACACTATACAAATCAAGTTTCAGGAGAAGGAGGAGGAGGTGGAAACACAAGGAAAGGCAGGAGGGTGCACCAGACGAGAATCTGGTTAGATAAGCTGGGGGTAATTTTGTTGAGCCAGTGTCGTCAAAATACTAAAAAAAAGTACACTTTGAAACCCGTGACGTAACGTTCAGAGATTTCGGCGTCATATTTAAAAATGAAAATGACCTCGATTTTCTTCTAGAGGAAGGAAAAACAAAGGAGGGAGCACGAAGTCACGCAACCAGCCGCGGCAAGCCAAAAGTCGTTTTCAAGCCGCTATAGTGTCGGTGCAACTCGTGACCTTTTCGGCAGGATCACGTGAGCAACGAGACTTGCCGAAACGAATAGCCACGAAGACTACTAAAATGTTCCGCATGCTCTGACGTTTTGATCACGTGTCGGGCCGACGCGGTGGGCTTCACTTGTGTGACCTAATGTCCACTCCTTTCTTTTCCCTTCCTCCATGTTTTCTATAAACCTACGACGATGACGTTGACGTCATGAGAGTTCTCAAGGTGCAATTTATCAGTCTGGACCGATATGACATTGTTTTACTTTACCGTTCCTTCAGCCTTACATTTTGTCTCGCGCGTGCGCTACAGGGATGGGCCGACGTGAGCATGCACGGCTCTGCACAGATCCCGACGCCCAACATCGACGCCCTGGCCAGCACGGGAATGGCGCTGAACAACTACTACGTGCAGCCCCTCTGCACTCCTTCCAGGGCTGCCCTGATGAGCGGCTTCTACGCCATACACACAGGTCTGCTCGGCGCACCGTACACGCATTAGCTTCCACTAGAGGGAACTCTGGCGCGAGTGTGTACGGGAGCTGCAACGCATGGTGCTAAGCGATCGTGAGAATTATGGGCAGTACACGGATCTTCTCAGTCTTCGTACTTTACGTTCCGTTTGGCATCGCGTCACTTGAAGCTGCCTTGTCCCCAAACAGCAATCGGCAAACGTTCGGCAGTTGCGCTTCACCTCCTTCACCTTTTAGGATCTCCATTTCAGATCAGCTCCCAAAGTTCAAAACGGTTTGTTCTTTCATTCGAAACAAAACCGAAACACGCCAATAAACGAAGCCACAGGTGCGATTCGCCGCCCGCAAGATAGATATGTGGGGTTTACCGTCCCAAAACCACCATATGATTATGAGATACGCCGTAGTGGAGGGCCCTGGAAATTTCAACCACCCGACGTTCTTTAACGTACACCCTAATCTGAGCACACAGGCCTATAGCATTTTCGCCTCTATTGAATCTTAGCCACTATAGACCACCGCGGCCGGGCGCCCGCAAGCACGAAGACTACGTAAATCTATGTGATACCCATAATTCCCATGGTCACTGAACGATCACAGCGCCAGAGTCCCCTCTATATAGGTAATTTTAGGAAACTATATGACCGCATGGATTTGATATAATAGATAGATATAGCGTACGCAGCGTGCCACTGGAAATTCTTGGCAGGCTGCGTACGCAGAGCTGCGGCCGACGCTCAACTAAATCTGTCTAGTGAGAGAAGATGACTTGCACTGACACCTCTGACACAGCTTCGTTGAGCCACCAACATGGTGGGAGGCGAATATCGTGATGTCACGTTAGTTATATAGGGAAATCGCCTGCTCTTAGTTTTTCATTCGCTGAAGCCCAGCCACCGTTCCAACGATGTCGTTATTACACTGAAGCCGGTTAATCGCCCGCGTGGTTATATTGGCCTGGCATCATCTAAGCCGCCATGCTGGAGCCACGTTGCGCGTCCATCAAGTCACGAGGAATCTATCAATAGCGATTTATCTTGATATCGATTGTATTGTGTAGCATATATATGAGTCATGATGTCACCATGTGCACTTAACCAATGCTACTGTAATGAGCCAGTACGAAGCGATACGTTGCGTTATAGAAATGTCTTCAAAGGTATATCAATGATCAACTTCAATAATGTTTATAAGGGCTGATCTACCACTTACCGGTAACTTTCTGACTACCGATGCGAATAGACTATTTCGCGTATAAGGCATCTCGGTGCCGACATCTTGGACTGTTCAGCCGATATGTTTTGTTGTTTTTTTACACCTGGATGTGAATTTATAAGGCCATGAAATATCGTATTCACCAACCCAAACACTTTCATGCGTATGCGTATACCGTAACACCATTCATTTTCAGTTTTTTTTTTCATTTAGAATACAAAGCCTCACAGTTAAAAGCATGCAGACGAGGGTCCCAAAGTCGGGCGACTGCAGTGGGACCCTCGGTTAACTTGAACAATAAAGGGTTTAATTATAACAGCATTTAATATTACACAAAGTGAGTGGAAGTCAACAATGGAAGTACCCAAAAAACTACAACAAATAAGTGAAAGAACAAAAAAAACACGATAAAAGTGGAACAAGTACATAATAAACAGTTATACAAGTGGATTAAGCAAACCATAAAAGAAAACGCAGCCTGAAATTTCTAATTACTTACACTATTACATCATAAATTATTATTGCTGTTAGCCTAGTTATACAAGATGAAAATTTTAAGCTCATGTTCGAATGCATGTAACGATGACAACAATTTTAGTGAGTAGGGTAAATAATTCCGAAATTTGATCACCGTGATGGAGGAAGTCATTTTCCATTGTTGGTGCTACATTTAGGTAAAAGAAAGTTGTGATTATGGGCGAACCTAGTACTGTTCCTGTGAGTGAATAATCTAGCATCAATTAAATGAAATACAAGCTGTTTGTTCAGCTGTTTAAATAACATTATGATTAAGTGAAAATGAAACAAGCCAGACGCAATAAGAATGCGGTTAGCCTGAAGGAGTGGAGCAGCATTGGAATAAAATGAATTGCTGGTAATAATTCGAATGGACTCATTCTGAATTTGCTGTACGGAAGAAAGATGAGTGTTACAGATATTAACCCATGAAGTTATGTCATAGGGGATGTGACTATCTATGAAGGCAAACAATAAAGAGAATAAGGCTCCAAGCGTAAAAAAAAACGAACGAGATTTAATGAGTGATATTACACCAAATGATGTTTTTTTGTAAGTATATGATTATCGAACTTCAAGTAAGGGTCTAACTTTATGTCTAGAAAACACACATAATAAGATGAAGGAATGAAGTGATGGTCAATGGACACCTGTGGTATAATAGGATGCATTTTTTGAAAGGTTTCAAAAATCATGAAGTGAGTTTTAAACAGGGTTTAAAATAGAGTTGTTCATACGACATCATTTAACAACATTGGTCAGTTCGTTGTTCAGCTTATTGATCAAAGTAGTTAGTGATTTATGCGACATGGAAATAGTTGTATTGTCAGCGTAAAGAATAACGTTAGAATCATCAAGGCAGTTGGGCAAATCATTCGTTTAGTTGTCAAAGATACAAAACACAAATTTAGGAACCCCATTTGGCGTCACTCAAACGCATCCGTAATTTAGTCTATCATCTGCGGAAAAATAAATTAGTACAAGTGACCTGAATCCTTGATTAGCATTTGAAATGCAGGCTTTAATAGGGACAGCGTTACATACAAACTTCATAACATGGATTCGGGGCCTTTGCGTTTGATTTAGTTGTGAATACAAGTGAGTGCCCTTTGTAGCGCAACATCGCCACCGACTTCAAGCGTTCTACCCGAAGCTTTTCAGCAAAATGGTATTGTAACGCGGTAACGGCGGCACGCATAATATACGCCGCACTCTACTTTTCAGCCATGCGCAGTGCAGCTAAACACGCAATACGAGAACCGGATGTTGGCTTTAACTTCTCATGTTGCGCTTTAAGTGAGCCTTAACCACACAGTCACGTAATGTCCTAGCAAGTTTAACAGAAAGCGCAGCAAAAGATTATGTAATCACGAAGCTTACATATAATGCTTTAAACAGCTATATATGTCTCGGGTTGTGAAGGAATACACGTACGTTGGGCAGGAAGGGACAACGTGATCTTCGTCAAGGTTTTCATGTCTTAAATCAAGGTGATCAAGGTGATACTTGGGTGCCTGCTTTTAAATGAAATGGAGACATAACGACCGAACAATTTCGAAGCGAGCACCGCGGACACAACTGAAGATGATAAACATGTCATCACAACATGGGCCTCGGCACTTGAAGTTTGTAATAAGCAAATTACGCAAACACAACACTCTGTTTTTGAATGAAGGAAACTATAAGCTTATGGGCTCGTTTTATTTGTTACACACAGTATTAGTGAGCGAAACTAAGAGACAATAATGTCACGGAAAGTTGAGGGGATGCTATTAGAAGTAACTGTAAAGTAATTGTGAAGAAAGAAAAGTGGACCAACAGATAACTTTTCACCGGCAGGATGCGAACCTGCGACCTCCGAATAACGCGTCCGATGGTCTACAACTGAGCTACGGGTGGCGGTAATTCCCCCGTCCACTTTATATCGGACATATATGTGTATTTAAACTTGGAAGCGTTGGCCAGCGCCACCTGTTGCCGGACATTATGACAAGTGTGGAGGAACACTCTTTGTTGCCTGTTTGGCGCCACGTAGTACGTGATATCATTACGAGATGGCAGCTGACCAATATTCCCTCGCATACCACCTCAAGGCATATCAAGTCTGCCAGAACTAGACCCCCGCTATGAATGAATGAAAGAGTAAATTTAAGAGCTTATTATTTCCTTTGTTAGACACACTATATATTAATGACAACTAACAGACAATAAATCCACGGAAAGTATAGGGGATGTTATTAAAAGTAATTGTAATGTAAATTTCAAGAAAGAAAAGTGTACGAAAAGATAACTTACCATCGACAGGGTGCGAATCTGCGACCTTCGAATAACGCGTCTGATACTCTACCACCGAGCTGTATGGTGGCGGTAATTCCCCTCCCTCCCCGTCTACTTTATAGGGTACATATGTGCATGAAACAGAATGTCGCCCGAGTACCCAACTTTATTACTAGATGAAGATAGAAACTGATCAATGCGATGCATTTGCAGCATAGTAAAAACGGAGTAAGAGTGGAGTTTCAAGAAAAATACCCTTCATCTGGCGATTAATGTAACGTCGGTAGTCTAGTAAGAGCTTGAGCTGCATGCAAATCGGTAACTTAATGATTAAACAAAATTTCAAAACTACATTAAGATGTTCCAAAATTTTGTTGCATTGCGGTTGTCGAGTCGGCGCTGAGTATTCGAAAAATATTTGGCATTTTGAGCATGTATACTATACTATTCGAATACCGAATTGAACAGAATGCCGTTCGGTAATTTACTCAGAATCCTTGAATATTAGCACACACTTCACAATGAGCAGGAACACGACATGCCCGAAATACTTGCAAAACATAGAAATGCTATAACCTGATGAAGGGAAGGAAACCGCATTTTGTGTTTCATCAGAGTCCGCGAAGCAAGGTAATTACTTTTTTATTACCTCATTTTTATTCGCTTAACTTGAGCACGCTTCAACTTTGACCAGGTTTTCAAGAAAGCCCCATATTGCCCGGTGTGCCAGCGGCGCTGTCCCTGAAATTCAAGATTCTGCCCGAGTACCTGAAGGATCTGGGCTACGAAACACACATCCTCGGAAAGGTAACGCGATGTCGTAAAGAGGCCCGCGAGTGTGTTTGCCGAGCCGCATCAAAAGAGGCCGTAAACTCGATGTACAGAGAAACATGCTTTTTTTGTTTCTATACAGTGGCACCTTGGGTACTTCAACCTGAATTATACTCCAACTTACCGAGGCTTTGACAGCTTTTGTGGCTTGTACACTGGACCTAACGATTACTACAGTCACATCTTGGAATGGGTATGCATTTGATCACATTCTCGTGGAAACCATTGTTTTGTAATACTCAGCCGTGAATGTATCAGACAGTATAGAGAAAGACCATGAATGTGTCATATAGTCTCAAAAATGGTACTTGTTCTACGATGATAAATATTCTATTTCTTTAGTTATGTAAGTGCACGCGAACAGCACAGAGGCCCAGTAATGGTGCATATCGCACGATATCGGAACACTGCAAAAGTTTGCTGGCGCTGAAGCTATATAACACCAACCTTGTAAACCACGCTGGTCTAATTCAGATTCGGTTTCCTTTTTAATTTCTTCACAGTATCACTTTATGGGAAGCTCAGCGCAATCTTTGCCGCGCAAACTAAGTTCGCACCACGTTATATTTTGACATACTGGTATCTATTGGAAATACAGAGCACCGCACACGTAATTCGAAGGTCGAAGGTTCACTCCCTGCCAGTGGCAAGTTTATGATTTTGTCCAATTTACTTTCCTCCCACCTATTTCATAATTATTAGAATAAACATCCCCTATATTGCCGTTGGTAATATGGTCAGTTAATTCTTATTAATTGTGGTAGTACATATAGCATATCGATCGTCGTCTCTCCACAGCAAGGGCGCAGTGGCCTCGACTTCTGGAACAATACTCAGCCCTTGACGACTGAGGACGGGAAATATTCCACCACTGTGTTCACGGAGCGGGCTACTTCTATCATAGCGAACAGGAATAAGTCGAAAGTGAGTACTTCTTGCGCGCACGCGCACACTCTCTCTCTCTCTCACACACACACACACACACACACACACACACACACACACACACACACACACACACACACACACACATATATATATATATATATATATATATATATATATATATATATATATATATATATATATATATATATATATATATATATATATATATATATATATATATATATATATATAACTTCCCCTACACCTTCCTTGGCATTATTGTCAGTTAGATCTCATTATTATTGTGTAAACACGAAAAGAGAGCCCTTAAGTATACACTTGTTTCCCTTATATATATATATATATATATATATATATATATATATATATATATATATATATAAAGTGAATGTGAATATATGTACAGTGAAAAGATGGTGCATAATGCGCTACAAAACGGGAAGCCTCAATATGATACTCGTTTCGTCCTTTGGGTGATCTGTACGCTGTTTCCTATACAAACTGCAAAGTGGAAGTTACTCTGCCTAGAGCGACTTCCACTATTGGTCGATATAGATTTGGCGTCAAACTTATAAAAATTATTGTAGCAAAGGAAAAAAACTGAATTTCCCAACAATTTCTGACCCAATTCGGGTGCAGTGCACGTTGATAGTGCATTTTGTACGAGGTCGGAAATCTTAATGCAAGGCTGCCTCTTAAAGCAGCTGACGTTTTTTTTTGTGTGTGTGTGTGTGTGTCTTGTGGTCCATAAAATTACGGCACTGACTGGTCATGTGTTACAATACGCTATGATAACATAAACGGGTTGCTACAGTACGCTATGGTTGTTTTCATGACGTATCGTGATTGTGTAACTAACAGAACGCCGGCTTTTGACATATGTTCTTGCAGTGTAACGCATCACACCGTCGTAATATAAAACGAAAGGACAACACAAATCTAGTGTCTGCATTTTGTTTATAATTCCTGTAATATAGTGAAATCACATATGGTCTTTAAGTGCTTCTATATTATCAAATCAACATTTCCAGCTTTTGGCACTTCCGAAATATCCTATCCCGTAGTGATAGATCGTGGGCGTATGCCTCTTGCAGCCACTGTTCTTGTACTTGGCGCATCAGGCGACACACGGCGGCATCAATCCGACACCACTGGAAAGTCCGGAGGAAAACGTGGCCAAGTTCCCGTACATAGGTGAACCCGACAGGACGATGTATGCAGGCAAGTTCCTGATATTTGAATGGGCGACTCGTGTGCGGTCGTGGTTAGCTCACTGATAAATTTTGTTACATAATCGGGGATTACGCGCACTTCACACTACTTTTCGTCCACTTTATATTCCCTTGGAAAGGTATTTTGTTCAATGAGCACTCTCGGAATAGTCGATTGGTTTCAAGTCTGCAGTGCGTTACAAAGTGTTAGACGTATACGTTATAGGGCTCCCTGGGATGTCCTTCTGGTATCACATTAGTCTTGGCACTGTATACAACTCGCCTGCATATGCGTGCTGGTAAGAGGAATGCGTGTGAACCCTATATATAGCGCAGTTGAAATGTTAGGCCGTGAAACGCACGTGTGACGTTGAACGAAAGCCGATGCTGGAAGTAGATAATACAACGCGCCGGCCTATTTGATATGTTACGTTTTATTGCGATAGCAATTATATAGACACTCCAAGCGAAATATTGCGCCGTCGCTGTGATGTACCGTATAATTTCCAAGTACAACTAGATCATACCGCGCCCCTCACGCGCTACTGCGTGGAGTAGGAGGTGCGCGTTAAAGGTGGCTGCCATGCTGGAGGTCGGCATATCGTGATCAATTCGTCCATTTGGCAACATCGAGGGCTGCGAGTTGTTGTGCGAGTGCGCATGGTATGTCTTGACAGGCAAAAATAAAAAGAAATAACGGGACCGAGTGCCTGCTCGCGTGTCCTTCGGATTCCAGGAAAAATTCGTTATGAGCAGAAAGTTAATCGCACTTTAAATGCGAGCGCGTAGCTTGAACTGGTACATATCCTTTGTGACTGCCTATAGAGTATAGTAGACAATGAATATGCTTTCGCAAGGAACTCAGTAAATTAGATAATCGACCTCTGTCGGAAGAAATAATTCTACAATATCGACAAGATGAAACTTCACAGAAGGAGGCCCTGAAAGCGCTATAGTGCACGTTTTGCGATCGACCGGCCTTTCTGAACGGTTGTAGCCAAAATGCCCTTCCTGTGTGTGCTTTCGTTTTCTCGTGAGTGCACGTGCGTTTTTGTTTCTTTTTATCTCTCTCTATCTACCCCCTCTTTCTTGCCCCTATTTCCCCACCACCAGTGCTGGGTAGCAAACCAGATGCCAATATCTGGTTAATCTCGCGGCCTTCCTTTTTCTCTCCATCTCTCTTTCTCTCTCTAGGTTAGGAGGACAAGGGTAAACGCATACTGTCAACTGCAAGTTTATTTGGAAAGCATTGGCATGTATATACCTACAGTTAAATGTACCATAAGATAATTGATAAGCGGGCACAATGACAAGAATGCACACGAAAATGAAAAAAAAAAGAAATAATAATGGCTACCCCACCTTTCCAAAGACTGCGGGATCAATTGCTGTGAACATCTGAATAACAGTGAACATAGCTTGGAACGTATTTTTGCGTGTGTGATCGAGCACCCCCCCCCCCCTTAAATCTAATCCATGGTGACCCCCCAGTCCCCTCACAACACGCTGCGGTCAACGCATTGATGACGTCATAGCCACCACATTTTTTTTTGCCGTGCTTGCTCCAGCAGACTGCTACGCGGCGCAGTTGCTCGCGAGTCCATACGGAGGGGTAGACATGGTATGCAGTGCGTGTGGAGAGGATGAGGAAACTGCTGAACACTTGATAATGTTCTGTAAAGGGCTTCACCTTATAGTTCAGGATGATGGCGCAGAGTTTTTCAAAGCACTGGGGTTTAGGGACAGGGAGGGCAAAGTAGACTTTAAGTGGGTAGAATAAACTAGAAAGAGGTTATCTGATTGGTGGCTAAAGTGAAGGCACGAGTGAAAATTAAACCCCTCACTGCAAAGTACCAGTCCTCAATCACACTATTTAAAGGAAAAAAAAATAAATCTAGTTTTGGTTCAGTAAGTATTACGGCTTGGTGGCATTAGCCACCACCCGATCTAAAGAGTACAGCCATATCAATCCATCCATCCATCCATGGCCTCGCCCGAATTGAAAGTTTTGTGTTTGGTGACAATGCTGCCCCGTTTCCCGGGAGTGGACTTTTGATGCGTACAGTGTGGAACTGCACCACAATTCCGTGTTCTGACGTGGTGAAGCGTTTTACACGCCAAATGGGTGGTGTTATGCCTCAGAGTCCAAACGGAACTTCATTGCTTCTGCAAAAGTAACCAGCGTCAAAACCAGCGACCGAGTCCGGCTGACGCCATCACTGTCAACGGCGTCTTACGCACCACGTGGCAAGCTCCCTCCACCCACGGGTGGGATTCCAGCCCAATGATGCAATCGACGCCATCCAGTCTGGCGCGTCTTACGTATCGCATGGCAATACCTCTCGCCCACGGGTGCAATCCAGCCCGCGAAGTCGGCGGTTCCTGATTGAAAGCTGCTGACGCAAGGCCATCGGCGGGCTCTGATTAGAAACTGCTGACACAAGGCACAGCGGCGGTCTCGATTGGAGGTTGCTGACGTAAGGTTGACCAGGGCCTATAAAGAACCAAGCGGGGCGACACAAAGCAGTAGATCTAAGCGTGAGAGAGCAGATGAGATCGTCAGAGTATCGTAAGATTCCGACAGCGTCGGAGAGCGTCCGGAGAAATCTCGGCCTGTGACTTTGGCGGTACTACGTAAAAGTGGCTAACCCAGCGGGTTGTCGTTTTTGGAGCTCTCTCAAACCAAACTGACATATTTGGTAATGACGCGCCTATAATAATTTCTCTGTCACAAGCGGCAACAAATGATGTGACTTGGTATGATTAACAGGCGTCCAGAAACACATCTCAATAGCAAAAAAAAAAAAAAACAACGCGATGGCAAAATTTAGGTCAGTGTCCGTACAATCCTTATGGCATATGCCCCTCTTTAAAGGGACACTTATGCCAAATAACAATTTACGTCAGAGTGAAAGCCCAATGTATGACAAGATATAATAGGACAATATTATCAACAATAGTGCCCTACTTATCGAGAAATTAAGGTAAATGCACAAGAACACAAGTGCCGCTGTAGGACCTTTTCGAAATGATTCCGATGACATCAGATGAACCACCTACAAATAATTACTAGTAATCATTCTAACTGGACTAAATAAAGAACCTCCTGTACATCAAGAGACGCAATAAAATGCTGCTTGTTTATTTCTGTTAGATTCATGGAAAAAAGAACTACTGGGACGTTACTATGGGGAATGGCATGAGTGGTTGAAATTCCCATTTTTGCGTGGTTACACGGAACAGGTTGTGCTATCTAGTGGGGCGCAGATGAAACAAAAACGTCTGCAATGTCGAAGCCAATGGCGAGAAATTGATCAATGGCCATTGTTGCTGCTGTGGCTCTCACTGTTCTTGGTCTGCTGCTACTAGCTCAGTAAAGCCTGGCAACGCTGTGAACAGCAACAGTGACGTGAGCCAGTCTGGTCGGTCCGCTTCTAGAGGCGAGTGATTTGAAGTGCGCTAAACTGATGCGGACCACTAAAACGTGATTTTATTTCAAAATAGGCCCTTCCTTAACACAAAAGTAACACTACGAGGTTTTTGGACTGCCATTTCAACAATCAATGTCGACTTAATAGTTGCCTTTAGTGTCCCCTAAAGAACATGAGTTTTAAGAGGCCAAGCTCCTTCAAGCGGCACCCGTTCATCCCTCGTAGTAGTGAGTAACATACATCTCTTACGCTTTGACCTGCAAGGTGTTGCCGGTGGGAGATTTCTCCTGTGCGTTGTTGAACAATAAAACATTCCAAAACGGTTGACAGGCTGGCTAGTTGGTACAAATTCATAATGAAAAAAAATGGAAGCAAGAACCAACGGGACACAAGAGAAGAGACAAACAAGTGGAGACTGAAACTCAATTTATTCATAGAAGAAATTATATACCAGAAAGATGAGAAGGGGAAAAAACTGGACAGAAGGTTCCACCATGATCAGGTGTCGTCCAAAAACGAGATTTCACAATATAACAGTGATATAGACGGTGAACTAACACAACTATCAATATTCTTTTTAATAAAAAAAGGCTTCCGCAATCTCTCTAGTTTTCGTGTGGACGGACGCATGGATGGCTGAGCGGACGGATGGACGCATGGACGGACGCAGGGACGAATGCATGGACGAAAGCAGGGATGGACGCAGGGATGGACGTGCGGACGCACGAACAGACGCACGCACGGACGGGTGGTTGGACGCATGGACGGTCAGACTGGCGGACGCATGGACGGACGGAAGCAAGAACGAATGGACGGACGGACGCTTCGCCCCACTCTCCATCATTCACCCCGTGGATATGGTGCCATTTTTTATGCAACGAAAGTGATAGAGGATTTACTCCCACTGGAAAAGTGATCGTGGGCTACGCTTGCAGGTTCTATAATTATTCTTTTGCGGCCATTTGTATCTTCACCAATCACCGCTGTGTTGCTAAACTGTACCTTGCATCCACATCTGATGACTTGCTGCGTTAAAGAACCATCGTTCCCGTTACGTACAAGGGTGGGGTGGATCAAATGTTCCCATACCATGCTGCCGTAGGAATACATGGGGTAGCGGTCTAAGAACTTTTGACCAGCCCTGTACGTTTCCAGCATGCTCACGCAATTTGTCCCTTATGCATGTCCCGGTTTTACCGATATAAGAAGCTGCGCATGCGCTATCCTAAATACTTTAAAGAGACCCCGAAACTCTTTTTTCAAGTGATCATAGAATCAATCAATTCACTGGAGGAGCTTATAGCCTCACGAATTCAACGCCACAAAACTTTTAATCCACCCAGGGCGAGTGGAGGTACTAAGATTTGTCGCATGCTGCAATATCACTCTTCCTTCTCTCGACCCGACGAAAGCGCTGGAAGCTACGCAGAGAAGGATGGCAGGGGCAAAGAACATAAGTCACGCGCTTCGTGACCTTGATAACTTTTTCTTCTTTTTTTGAATGCACGGCTTTTTCGGTGTGATCGTTCGCACACGCGTGGACAAGTCATGGCCTCCCGTGGCGATCTGTGTAACGACGGAGCGCGACATGTTCAAATGAGCCAATGGCTGATAGATGCGCTTTCTACTAGGATTTTTGAGCGTCTTCCGTTACTTGTCAAAAGAAGAGAATGCCATTTTTCGCTGACTTTGATAATTTATTGTGAATTCCAGGCCGCGTAATCCGCTATAATATTTGGCTCGCGTGTTTTCGGGAGCCTCCACTACCGATCGGCAGCGTTTTCTCATCATGTATAAAAAGTGTTGAAGGGCCCTTTGAAATACAAAAAAAATAGCGTGGTGTGACGCAAACCACGTGTCCTTGTTCTCATTCAGTTGACGTTAACCACATTTTACAAATCCTTGGTTCCTGTTATCTGAAACACATACGCTTGCGCTTTCGATATTTAGAGCGAAAGCTGTTAAATACTAATGATTAAAGGCTGTAACATATGTCGCTGAGCTTTTCTAAAATATTTCTGTACCCCTACAGCCGTTTGTTGAACTTTGGCACCGCATCGACGAATAGTGCTCGTGTATAACGACTAATTTACAGGAATGGTGGACGCCATGGACCAGTCCATCGGGGAGGTTCTGGAAGCGCTCGAAGCCGAGTCGATGCTCGATAACACGATCATAGTGTTCAGCTCGGACAACGGTGGCTCCCCCACGGGATTCGTGCCCAACTACGGTTTCAACTGGCCCTTACGTGGTGCGAAGGAGACAGTCTGGGAAGGCGGCGTCCGTGCAAGTGCCTTCATCTGGAGTCCACGACTTCGTCACGGCGGGAAGGTCTCACAGCAGCTCATGCACATCACTGATTGGTTGCCAACACTATACGCGGCAGCTGGTATGTGTCCTCTATTCCCTCCCCCTCCCCCCCCTTCTCTGATTGATGTGCGAGCGTTGGTACTGGATCATACGATACTGTTCAGATTGGTCGAGCCTGTTCGATAACAACGACACTGACATTCAGTAGGAGACTTATACAAAAAGAGACAACGATCGACCACTAAATGCTGCCTTTATATAATTGATAGCTTCAACTTATTTATTTATTTATTTACTTTCCATTTATATGAACGTCTCGTGTTTTTTCGCTATGCCAACGCGGCTGACACAGATTCTGATGAACATACTCAGTGGGTCACAGGAAAGGATGCAGAAATTAACTTTGGTAAGGGGGGGGGGCGATTTTATCATGTATTTTTGTACGTGTGTGAGTATATAGACAAATACAAAATGCAAAAAAATTTAAAGATAGGAGAGGGTGACGCGGAATCTACAACACTACCTCCTTGGCTGCGCCATTGGTGGGCAGTTTTTGAAGATGATTAACGCTATCCACTGTCGAACTTCAGCGAGGTGTCTCTCGGCCCACTTGACATGGCAAGATTAAAAAAAAAAGTCAGGTTAAGATGCCAGAAATCGTGTACATTCGCGTTAACCACAGCGTGAATTTGGATTTGAAACTCGAATTTTTGTTTATCAGAAAAAAAGTAATCTGAATGGACAACCTAGCAAGATTCAGATTCTTGTCAAATGCTTAGAATCTATTACGTGGCATTCACAAAACACATGAAGCTTCTTGCACGTGACAGATGCTTATAAAACGAACGCGTAAGGATACATATAAAATAATAGTCGAATTTTAATAGAACTTGTAACTTGTAGGGTTATTTACGTCAGGGGTGTCAAACTCACCTCAGAGAGCGGGCCGCAGTCAGATAATGTAGTCCAGCAAGCGCCGTGACAGTTAAGAAAGTAAAATCAGAGGGGAAGGGGGAGGGGGTGTTGCACAAATGGTCAGCAAACGTGGCCATTTGAAGGAAAACCTTTCGCATATTTCGTATACGCGTCAGTTCTGAAGCAGATTAGGTTCCAGGATTTCAACAACATCTCGATACCGTTCCTATCTCGATACCGATCTCCCAAATGAGTACAATCTCAATGTGCACCTTTGTTTCACGGTTATGTTTCAATACGCGGTGATCTCACAAAAACAATGCTTCAGGCCAGTTGTGCCTGCGTATCTCATGAACACATTCGTTAAGATAAAAAAAGAATGTTGGGCGAAGAAGCGGGACCAGGATTCGGGGACATTTGCACGTACCGCCATCTCTCGTAGGCAACAGCACTGGTCTGCCGTAACTGAACGGGAAATAGGCGGGAAATTGTCATCTGACGAAAAAGCTAGTCATCAAAATCAACTACAGGTTTTATGGTACAGCAGGGAATCAATGAAGCATTCTACAAAAATTACAGTGGCGCAATACAAACCGTCTGGCTTCCCAGAGAGTTTAAGTTATTACAATGGTTACCCATGTGCTTCCGATGGGTGGAGTTCGATTGCCTTGAGAAGCTACTTGCTTTGTAGTGCGATGCTGAAATTTTACCAAAATGTTCCAGCAAGCCTTTGCTGTATAGATCTCGGAGTGGTTTTTAATAACTATATTATTCAAAAATATTTTTTTCAGCTACTTCCCATTCAGTGGGAAGGACGCCATGCATTTCTGCCACCGAGAGATCGCGCCATATACAGATGTCGACAAATCTTAGGGATGAAGTGTCGGGTGAAGAAAATCACGTACGGCCCGCGAGCCGCGTTTCAAAACCGCTGCCTTATGTAGTGGTTGAAGTTCAAGTTTGTTCGTTGTTATTACATGTTCAACAAAACGTGTTGCATAATACATACAGACTCAGGAGGTCCCAAAGTGAAAAAGTGACATGGGACCTCCTGTCATTAGTGGCGTACGTAAAAGGTGAGACGCAGTGGAAAACTAAAAAAAATGCTATCGAATAAAAACGCAATCACTACAGAATAATAAATACTAAAAAAAGAAAAATACGACCTCAGACGACTCGAAGACGAAAGCCATCTTCTTCTTATTGCATCGATCTGCACCTAACTCGGTCTTGGATTGCCTCCGTGATCAGATCACCTTTTACCAAGCGATAATTCCGTGTGAAGACGTCATAAAATTTTGGCGATATGTGCCGTCATGATATGGTCACGTGGTAATGTCATTGCGTGGTGATGCTATTTTTCGCACCACTCGAGTTGACAACGCCGATCCCGGCGGCCAATTTCCGCTTTCAATGAGACATCTAAGGCTGTACAGTTATTGCATGCTACGTATTGGGCATGTTATCTCGGTCATTTTGACTACGGAGTGGTTTTTAAAGGGGCCCTGAAACACTTTTTTAAGTAACCATGGAATGAGTTCACTAGAGGAGCTTATTACCTCACGAATTCAATGCTGCAAACATTTTTAAGAATCCGTCCAGTGCGAGTGGAGTTACAAAGGTTTGTCGCATGCTGCAATTGAATTATCTCTTCTCTCATCCCGACGAAAGCACTTGTAGCTAAGCAGGGAGGAATGGCAGGGCGACAGGAAAACGTCACATGCGCCTTGTGACCTTGAGCACTTTTTTTTTCTTCGAATGCGCGGCCTTTTCAGTGCGATCGCGTGCGTACGCATAGACAAGTAGTGGCCTCCCATGCCGATCTCTGTAACGAGCGAGCGCACCATGTTCAAATCAGCAAATAGCTTACTACGTGTGATTTTTGGGTATATTGCGTGATCTGTCGAGAGAAGAGAAAGCAATTTATAGCTTGGTTTTGATACTTTATTGTGAATTCCAGGCGCTATAATATTTGGCTCGCGTGTTGTCGGGAGCCTCTACTACCGATCGGCAGCGTTTTCTGACCATGCTCAAAAATTGTTGCAGGGCCCCTTTAGTACAATGAAGTGTATAAATAACGGTAGGCTTTTACCCAGTAATCTCCTAAACCGTGATTCTTTCCCATGTAATGCCCACCAACGGCCAAGAGCCGGCCGTCCCCTGGATTCACCAACATTAAGGTTCCATTCAGTCATTCATTCGTTCACTAATATAGGAGGAGACGTGAGACGTCTGGGTCCCTTGGACGGTGTCGATATGTGGCGATCACTCGTTGTCGGCAAGCCGTCACCTCGCACGGAGATATTGCTCAACATCGACTCAAGCACCCATACGGCTGGTCTGCGTCACCGAAACTTCAAGCTGGTGGTGGGGTGCACCAGAACGAAGGACGCGCGCTTCGAGATCCCGGGAGGAAGCCGACCGTACGCTGACCTGGACGTCCTGCTGAAGCAGTCCAAGGCAGCCGCCGTGCTGCGACGGTTCTACGGCAACAAACCAGTATTCCAGCACGTCGACAAATGGAGGCGGCAGGCGACGATCGCGTGCGATCCGGCACGCCGCGTTAACTTTGCTTCGGGAGGCACCTACTATCTCTTCGACATCGCCGATGATCCGTGTGAGCAGCGAAACCTGGCTAAGGAGCTACCGGACGTAAGTGACCTTGCATGAGTTGTATTCTGTTGCTTGTTGGTATTTAAGTTGTGAGGTATTACCTTAGTGCCATGAAAATGTTAATTTTTACTCACCTTAGTATATACCTGTTTAACGGCGAGGAGGATCTTCCCCTTTCCGCGCTGTTGCACGGGAGCACAAAAGCCGACGCTATAGACTCGGGGGGGGGGGGGTATTTTCGAGGGTCACGCATGGATGTCAACACGAGCGCAGAGAGGAAGGAGTATGACGACGCTCAGTGAGCTTTCAGCAAGAAGGCCTGTACTTCCCATGATGTGAGAACGGCGACCACGGTGAACGGCGAGAAGCAGGTGGTGGTGGCGATTTCTCGAACATAAGCAACACCATACCCTATACAATCGTATATTGGGAACACAACGTAACTCTGACCACTGTTACCTGAGTGGTCTTCAATGTTTAGTTGCTAGCTGCTAAACGATGATAAGTGTTCGCTATAATGTTGGGTAATGTCGTTTATTTTAAGATATCCGCTTATATAACAATGTTGTTGTAGTCGTTAGATGTCTATCCAATTACTCTCCCGAATGCACGAGAGCGTGAGCTGTTTCTACCGGAATTTATCCTTACAGGTCCTGACAATGTTGCTGCGAAAGCTTTCCGCCTACAATAAGACTGTGGTGCCTCCTGTAACTACAGTGGATGATCCCCGGAGCTATCCTGATCAACACAACGGGATCTGGGCACCTTGGCTGTAAAAGTGAACTCAGTTGTGCAGTTCCTTTATGAATTATATTGAAGAACGTTGACAACCAGCATCGTTCAACATGAAACGCGCACATTGTTCTGACGCGCACGCGTCTGCATCTTCAGGGAAGGAATTCCTATCCTGTTAACAGCCTTGCGCTACTAAGTAACTCTCTATGTACATATACTTTATACAATTCATATCGAGGAATAAAATATGTTTTGATTGAACGCTTCTTATTACCTTGAGCATGAGCTATCAAACTGCTTTTGTGAAGGACCTCTTGGAGTTCCGCGAGCGGTAAGAACAAATGCAGGGGTACTTTTTTTTTCGCCGAGTTTATCAAAAACCATGAAAATTTCTCAAATTGTGCCACGCTGCGCCTAAATGTCCGTCCTGCCTCAAAATTTTCTTCGTCGCGCTAATATGAGTGATAAATGCATTGACCCATTGGCACCCCGTACATGTGGAGGTCCTGTTGGCCACAGCAGTTTGCGTCATGTGCAGACCTCAACTCCCTAACCCTAAATCACGGTATAAGAGTCAGGACGCTCGTGAGACGCGATTCACCTAATAAAGCAACAACGCCACCATCGGTCCGCTGACCATAGCGAATACCGATGAGCGGGACGACGCAACTTAAAGCCATAACTGCGTTGCCGAAGCCAACAACGCTTCACGGGAAACATAAATTTCGTAGTCAGCAAAGGCGACTACGGCACTTTACGAGTTAAAGCAGGAAGCGTGTGCCGCGATTCCCGTACGCGAACAACCTCGACGTGCTGCGAACGTAGGCGTTGCCAGCGATCGCGTTGGTTACCACAGAAAAGGCACATAAAAATGGCAGCATATCCACGGAGTGAATGATGGAGAGTGGGGCGAAGCATTCGTCCGTCTATGCGTCCGTCTGTGTGACCGTCCATGCGTTTGTTTGTGCGCCCGTCCCTGCGTTCTTTCATGCATCCGCCCCTGCGTCCGTTCATGCGTCCATCCATGCATCTGTTTGTGTGTCGGTTCGCTCATCTATTCAACACTCCAAGTCCCACCATCTCGCATCTTTTTATCATATATTCCCCATATAGAAGCACCGCCATCCAGCGGACATTCCAAGGACTAAACGAGAGGTGGCACACGCACACTTTCTTACGGCCTGCGCTTTGGGTCCACTTCCCACCTTTAACCACCTCGAGTTCATGGTATATTGTAGTTCACTGTATTCATGGCACTGCGACCAAACGCTCGCTAAACCTTTCGAAAACCAAGGAGGTTACGCCCAGCGAGGATAACGTAGCAACCTTTCCCTGTGAGATAGGGCTCAATTTACATGCCAATGGCTGCTAATGAGAAATGAGAGGCAGGAGAATTCGGCTTTTACTTTCTTACGACTTGCGCTTCGTATCTACTTCTCATTTTTAACCACCTTGAGTTCATTCATGGTATATACAAGTTCATTGTATTCATGGCACTGCGGCTCAACGCTCGCTAAACCTTTCTAAAGCTAAGGAGGTTACACCCAGCGAGTATAATGTAGCATCCCTTTCTTGTCCGATAGTGCTCAATGTACATGCCAATTGCTGCTAATGGGGATCGCAGCGTGCACGTTGACTAAAAGCCGAATGCTCATGTCTCTCATTCCCCATTAGCAGCCATTGGTATGTACATTGAGCACTATTTTTTATTGTTCAACAACGCACAGAAGAAATCTCTCACTGGCACCACCTTGGAGGTCAAGTGTTATACCTATTTCGGGTATGTGCCACTGGTGGTTACATACGAGGGACGCCCAAGCCACGCCATAAGGAACTTCGCCCCTAAAACTTGTTTTTTATTCTGCCTAGACGTTGCGTCGTCTCCGCGTATAGATAACCAGAACCGTCACAAACCAACAGTCGCCCCCCCCCCCCCCCGCCCCAATCGGCCCGGCTTCCTTCATTGCACTGAGTTGGTAACCCTACAGCACACCGATGATAAATTCATTGATGGACCTTCACGGAGCAACATATTTCAGCACCATTCACCACCCTACCACCGCTTGCCACTCTGTGCATGCAGCCACGAAGGGCGTGCAATCAGATGAGACGCAACGCTGCATCTTACTCAGCAGCAATCGCAAGAAGAAAAATAAACAGCGAAAATGTCTTCGTTGGCACCCCAGCTTGTTCTATGTAGTAAACCAAACGAAAAAAAATTACAGCATATCCACGGAGTCAATGATGATGAGTGGGGCGACGCGTCAGTTCGTCCGTCCGTGCTTCTTTCCGTCCGTTCTTGCTTCCGTCAATCCGTCCGTCTGCATGTCTGACTGTTCGTCCGTCTGTCCATCCGTTCATCCATACGTCTGTCTGTCTGTCTGTCTGTCTGTCTGTCTGTCTGTCTGTCTGTCTGTCTGTCTGTCTGTCTGTCTGTTACTCACACTAGCGCGACCTGCTGAGTGAGTCATACAATTATGTGGTTACAAACCAGTCACAGACGTGCATCGACAGACTCACTGCTTTAAGAGCTTCGACCCTTTAAAAAAAGAAAGTTGGACTACCCCGTTACGACTAAAGCACCTGAAGGGGCTAATTACGACGACTCAGTTTCCAGAACTCAACCCGTTTTATATGGCCTCCGAGACTGCGACGTGCCGCTATAGTGCCTAGAATATTCTAGTGTTGCATCAAAATTTGCTGTGATAACGCTGATTGACCTAAAACAAGCAACCGTTGGTTTTGAAGCGAGGAAGTTTGCTTTGAAGATAATCTTTGAAGACCAAAGTAACTCTGGGCCAAACAGCCCCGTGTGTTACAACCGTAGCCACAGCTTTCGTAACAAATCTCAAAGGCTATGCGTTTTGTCCCGAATGGTAACTAGGTTTCAAAAACACTAAAAAAATAATACCACGTATAAAATTCTCAAATTTATTGTCAATAATACATAAAATAGGTTTATTAATAGGGTAAATTTTACGATTAAACACTTTCTATTAGATATTTTTATCAAGTTTTTGTAGACGTATTTGAGCCAATCCAATCAGAATCCAATCCATCTGCGCATGTTTGCATTTTGAAGTGTTTTGTCTGCGTGCTACTGAACGACGAGCTTCTTGCAGTTTCGAGCCTTTGCGTTTAATTTGTTAGTGTTAACACGCGAAAGTAATACGCGATGCTTGAGCCGCTACTGTGTGCGCTCGACAAGAAGAGAATCGTTCTCGCCAGTGCATCACCACGACGAAAAGAGATACTCAACTTGCTGGTCAGTTCCGCACATGAGACGATGCTGTCAAGTAGCCGATATGTCTGTATTCGATGTTACGTTATAGCTACTCGAGTGATCACAACTTGTGAATGAACTCGTGCACCTGAGCCTCCGAAGCTGTTATAGTTGTGGAATGCACATAACTCCTTCGACGCCTGTTCATGTTTCGGTTTCGGTCGTTCATTTCGTGGTCCTTGAACTTGTAAGCTTGCTGTAGCACTGACGAAAGATATGCCGTTGCAGGGCTTCCGTTACGATGTCGTGGCGTCGAACTTCGAGGAGAATCTCGACAAAAATGCATTTGCTAGTCCGGCAGACTACTGCGTGCGAACGGCTGAAGGCAAAGCAAGAGATGTCGTCAGAATGCTACAAGAGAAAAATGTAAGTTTTTCTTGTTTTTCTTTAAATGATCGATGAGATAGGACATAGTGTAACGGGTTCGAGAGAAGGAACACCAAAAACTAGTTTATTATGGGCGAACTTGTGCCCTGAAAATCATGTGCAAATCATGAGTCCGCTAGAGCGTTCCAAAACAAAATCTGTTCATCCGCCAACGCACCTTCTTCGCCGATCCAACCCACACTGACTCGTGCGTGTGAACGAGAGGCATGAGTTGTGCGGCCATAAGCAGGAGTGCGCAGAAGACTGTGCACGCTGATTCTTCATAATATCGGATAGTGTAATTAGTCTCTATGGCAATATTGTGCTTCAACCTGACAGGGAATTTCAAAATCCGTTCGAGTGGTTGTGGTAATAGTTTGCTTTCCTCTATAGACGGCTGATGCCCAGTCCAGGAGATTGCGCGAGGCTTCGGTGCATGATGTAGAGCGATTATACAGATTAAAATTTCAAATGTTTTGGAAAAATGACAAGTCTAGTGCAAAAAGTGTGAGGATATGAACGAATGAAATTAAATAAAAACGTACAGGGAGAATAGTCACAATATAAGGAATCAAATTGAGCTAGGCTGTTGCTTTGTATCAACGGTGGATTCCTGTAAAGGAGCATAAACATCTCTCAAAAGTGTACCAGAAGGTTGAAGATTCAGGAAAAGGAGAAAAGTGTCCTGCACCACTCACGATGTTTTGCCCTTTTTTCACACCGTGCAGATTAATTTGACATTGTAAGACAATTGAAATAACCACATTTGCTTCAAAATATGCGTTTTTTTTGCATGGTTAGCAATTTATATCAGGTTCAGAGTCATTCTGCTGCTCAGTTTACATGTTGAGATTGTGAATGCAGCGACCTGCATGGACCGTTATACCTATGAGAACAGCTAGGTGTATGTTAGTTACCATGTACTATGTACCGAAACTGTCTATCTTGTTATCTACCTCACATGCTATGACGAAACGTGCACTGACGAGATGTGTAGACTTGGTTGAAGTAAAATGAAATATGAAATTATTATGTTTTTACACATGTAAAAAGCGTGCCAACTGGCTGTGGCTTTACACCATCCTCATATTCAAAGAAAAAGTTTCATAGATTGCTACTGCATTTATGCATGTTGGCATTTATTTACCGAATAATAAAAAAGGGCTGAAATAAAAATATACATTTTTTTCTTGCTAAACGAGCCTTTTTTTTTTCATTTGAAGGAGCCAGTTGATTTGGTGATTGGTGCTGACACCGTTGTCGTGAAAGGCAACATGCTTTATGAGAAGCCAAAGGACAGCAGTGATGCCGAACGCATGCTGAATGAGTACGTTGACTTTATTTATAGTATGTTCTTACCGGAGAGCACATACATTGATGCCAAAAAAAGGTTGATGTATTGTAGTTTTAAGAGTGTGCAGCGTACATGTTCTTAGCCCATTGAATTGTGGCACTTATAATTGATACATTTTTGAAGTTTTCGTTAAATTTTGCCTCTTTATTTCCTATAGCGGCGACTGTGTAACTCAGTGTTTGCATTATTGGCTTTTTCTAGACTCAGTGGACAGGGACACATTGTCCAAACCGGTGTCGCCCTTATTTATCGATGCAAAGATGGTAAGTCACTTCAGGTCTTAAAGTTTTCTTTCTTTAGAAGAAGGGCCCTCAATATATATATATATAGTGAGTCAAACTGTCTCTCGAATTAAGTTAAACGGATACTTATGAATGTTACAAAGGTAATGACATAGTAAATGACCATAAATAATTCAAACTGGGAGCCCTTTGTTTTCATCGTTCCTTGTAGAAGTCGGCCCGTAGTGATCAGATTGTGTTGCAAAACCAAACTAAATTTACTAAAGATGCAACACACCAAACAGCAGCATTTCTCAGCAGGTGGCAATTCGGACGCTGCACTGGTGCTCTTGGCAAGCTGTAAACGATGCTCATAGGGTCACGACAGAAGAAGTGCAAGCAAATTCCTATAATTTATTTCATTGAATTTTTTTTTTTGCGGTAACTCTGGCATGCAAGTAGAAGTGCACGCAAGTAGAAGTGTATGTCCGTGCTTGCTGCTGGAGTATAACTAATTTATCAATTAATTCTGTTCCCTGTTAGAGCTCTATGAACTTGGCTCATGAAATTGCCTGCCACAAGCATGTATTAGTGCTTAATTTGTGATAACAAGTCCAGGGATGGCTTTTTTAGGTTTTGTCTGCTCAGTGTGGTGTGATGTCCATTCATTCTATTGCACGCTTGCTAATTCGAACTTTGCTTAATTCGAACAGTTTTGTAGTGCTCTTCTAGTTGCAAGCTTTTACTCTAAGTGTTCTTGAAGAATATATATATATAACGTGCCGTTCTAGTCAATCACTTTAAAACCCAAATTTTGGAAAGGCCTTTACAAAAATAACTCAGTATGTTGAGGGTTAGAGATACACGAGCTCGAAGGAAATGACCAAACAGCAACATACTATTAGTTTACTCGCTGCATTGAGAACCTCAGGCACAACAATGCTACGTTTAATTTTCATGCATACTTATTTAAGAAAAGTAGGCAAATTGCATGCGTTTTTGGTATTACATCACAATTCAAAGAATGAAAATCGACTGTTAATGTAAAGAGACCAAGGTGAACCTTTGAACTAATTTAAAAAAGCACATAGCTTGACGCTCAGATGCCTCGTGAAACAGTATGCTGTGCCAAGAAGCTTAGTCGAACAGGGCTGTGACCAGTCACATGCAATGTCTCAAAGAAAGGCTCACAAGAGTATGACAATACCTGTTTTGGTCATGCCACATCAACCCGACAATCACGGTTAAATCATTCTCAATAATGTTGGAGAGTGGAAATTTGAAAAAAGGCACCCTTGCAAAAACAAAAATCAACTCCAGCACTTGTTGAATGGATTCTGATGTGCAGCATTTGACCTGCTAAGGCCTAGAGCCTGTCATCAATAAATGGAGAGGGCCGTCCACCTCTGACTTTAAGCCCAGAGTAACTTTCATGAATAGGCAAAATTGTTATTGTATGCACAAAAATGCATTATAGAATCCAAGCTCTGGGCAGTTTGCACAAGAAATTGAAACATTTGATGTGACTCTTCTGGTGGATCTCCAGATCGATATGAGACGGCGTTTGGGAGTTTGGGACGTGTGCTACTTTTTTTTTGTGTCGTGTCACCACCATGATTCAAAGGTGCTTTAATTAAGACCTACAACTTTGATTACCATGAAAGTGTAGTTAGTATTACCTGAAGAATGGGACTCATCAATTTCTTAAAAAGTGATTGTACTAAACAATCAAATCAACAAATTGATAATTTTTTTTCTTCGGCGCAGCTTTATAGAGTCAACAGATAATGAAGCCAAAGAAAGTGAAGGGGTGTTATTTGTATCTTTTTATCTGACTTTAATAATAATGAGATAAATGAAAGTGGATGAAAAAACAACTTTTCTGTGGGGAGTGAACCTGTAGTATTTCCACTATATGTGTGATGTTTTATTATTAACATTACTTTTTTTTCACCGCAGTAGAAAGAAAAGTATGTTGTCATGTAACTATTCTAATGTTAAATCCTGTATGTGGATCTGGGGCTATGCATAAAAATACCTTATTCTGTGAACTTTACGAACTTATGAGAAATATGTTAAATAATCAGTAGATTCATATGCTGTGCATGATTCCATTACACAATTTATGGTGCACAGTAAGGAAATCAGAAATGCCAAGGTGGATTTTTATTTGCTGATTTGTGGACTGCTTAGGAACGATGAAGTAGTTTGTCGAAAGATAGCTTACGGTCGAAACTTTACATGTTTTGCCAGAACTAAATTTTTGATGCCTTTTTCTCGTCTGTATATTGGCTTTTTTTCTCTTCAAGATTTCAGATGTAAAACCTTCCATGATACAACTGAAGTTTTCATGGCTCCTATGTCACAGGAAATTATCAAAGCATATGTACTTACGGGTGAGCCACTGTGAGTACTTTAGTTATAATTATTCTTGTTTTTTAAGTTCTGGTTATTGAATTTACACTGAATTATACATCACATACTCTCCGGTAAAGAATTCCTTTTACAATCGTGTGACTATGTCAAGAAGTTGCACTTGATAGGCCACTTAGATTCATTAAGGGACAGATTGTGCACAACTAACCTATGCCTACGAAGGATATATCTAGCTTATAGCTTATTACAGCCGTCAGACACAGTGAGGTATGACAGACTTGCCAAACTCTGATCCCACTGAACTCACTCACAACTCAAGAACAGATTTAGTTTAGCTCACTTAAAATCTCACAGTCCTGAAGTCAGATGTGTTGGGACATGTCAAATCACCAGTCTACTATGCCTAGTTGAAACTACACCTCGTTGTGCCTTGTTAAAAATTTAATTGATTGATTTGTGGGGTTTAACGTCCCAAAACCACCATATGATTATGAGAGACGCCGTAGTGGAGGGCTCCGGAAATTTCGACCACCTGGGGTTCTTTAACGTGCGCCCAAATCTGAGCACACGGGCCTACAACATTTCCGCCTCCATCGGAAATGCAGCCGCCGCAGCCGGGATTCGAACCCGCGACCTGCGGGTCAGCAGCCGAGTACCTTAGCCACTAGACCACCGCGGCGGGGCTGTTAAAAATTTAACCCCCCCCCCATATTGTATTGTGTAACTCCCCAAATTGTGGGCTTGCTTTAAGGGCATTTGTTCAGTTAGGACTCTTATAAACACTTAATCCAAAGAAAGCAATACACATGTCACAATCTTGATAATAATTGTGAAAATGAAAAAAACACATCCACAAAAAGGGTATGCAGCAAATGCTTGTCCCCATACCTCTCCTTGTGAATGCGTCTTTCTTGGCATAACACGTTAGACCAACAATGAATTTTAGGTGTCACATTGCTCTGCAGCCTGTCAAGGGATGTGTTAAGTGCACATATTGGCACGCTATATGCTTGAGTAGATCAGTGCAGTACATTGCTGCATGTTGTCTACACCTAAGGAGTGTGCTTTACACCGTGATGGCCCCATGCGTTCATTTGGCCTTTTTACAGCGTTTCCAGATGATACGGAGCAATCAAGTAAACACTCACCGCTAAAAAAGCCAAAAAGAACCAAAAGAAGTGGAAACCGAATGAATTTTTCCATTATTGAAAATATTCCCAATTATGAGAACACATAGCACTCAAATATGAAATGGAGTTTAAACAATCATTTACTTGTTTTGTACAGCGAAAATATGAGCTATGAACAAACAGCGCATGGCTGATTTTCACCATTGTCTCCAGGGTAGTCCCAACATGGTTGAAGATTAGTTTGCCAGTGCGTGATTAATGCCACTTTTTGATTCCGCCAACGTATGTTAGACTTCAACAGTCAACCATAGGTGTGCACATTGGAAGGGAGGGCAGGGGGTGCGGCCGCCCTCTTCATTCTCGTCACTTAAAAGCGGGGTGATGATTCTGCCCCATACATTGGCTCAATGGGACGGCTCAAAGCGGGGTGATGATTCTGCCCCATACATTGGCTCAATACTACAGTGAACCTCCGCCCCCTTTGATAGGGGGCAAATGTTCACCTTGCACACGCCTATGCACTGAACTACTCGAAGTCATTGATGAACATGCTGTAAGTGAACAACAAACGTGCATTGGTGAACATGATAATCACTAAATTAACTATATTTGCTTGAAAATCGCAAATAGGCCCCAAAAAACACAAGTGGCGGGAAAATTTTAGAAGCGACTTGATGAGAAAAGAAACTCAAATTCATTTATTATAAGTGGAACTGGTAACGCTGTCTTAGTATCAATGTTGTGTCTATATGAGGATACTAGTACACATTATTGTTTTTTGTTGTACTGAAATAACGAATGGAAAATAAGTGCCACATATGCTATCAGTACAGTAAGTTTGGCAATGTTTTTATAGCCTGAGTAACAGCAGTGTTTTAAAAATAGGTGCTGCATTTATAATACAAAAGAAACTTGATATTTGACTTTACGCAGTGACAAAGCTGGAGCCTATGCTATTCAAGGGAAAGGAGGAAGTCTGATTGAGAAGATAGTTGGTGACTTCTACAATGTTATGGGCTTCCCTCTACACAGGTTCTGCAAGGAACTTGGTGATCTTTATGCAAGACTTGACAATGTAAAATAAAACAAAAAATTTTGGCTACAGTGAAATGTGCAACATATGTCCTACGAACGAGGAATGATAGATAATTCAAACACTGGCAGTCTAAAGCCAGGAAAGTGCTGGCTTTGCAATTTAAATTGTGTTTATTGCAGCATTCTGCACACGAAGTAACATTCAGTAGTCTTTAAATCCACAGCCTTGCCTGTTAAGGTAGTCCATGATACATAAAAAAAGTGTAAGATATATTTCTAATTGAATTGATTTTAAACAAAGTTCAGGTACAAAAGAGCAAATTTGTGATTTTGACTGGACAACTTAAGAAAAGAATGTGTATGCTTCTTAGATTAATGTAAGCAATGTGCCATGTAGGTGTCTTCCTTGATTAGGAAGAAGTAGTATCTGCACAGGCAAATATATATATATATATAAATAAATAAATAAATAAATAAATAAATATATATATATATATATATATATATATATATATATATATATATATATATATATATATATATATATATATATATATATATATATACATACATATATTTCAAGTGCGCATAGCTGAAACCTGCTCACAAATTTGGCGCTGTACTCGGCCTGACTGCTAGCCTAACATATTTGAGTCCTGGAACGCTCAACGCCATGTTGCACTATTTGTACAGTACAACCCACCTGCTTTGTGTAGAAGGTGTGTTTTGCAAAGAAAATGTATCGCAAGGAAACCGCATGTATAACCATTAGGAGGGAAAAAAAATCTCCTTGACACCCTTAAACGACTCGAAGGCAATGGGGAACCGAAGCTCGAGTTTGCGGAGCGATGACAACGCCGCGTCTGGCCCTGGCGGCGAGCTCCAGAAAACTGGAGGATAGACGCGGGAGAGGTCTGAGGCGAGTCACTGTGTTTAGAGGAGGCGATGCCTATAGTAATCTTTTTTTTTTCTGAGTTGGAGTCACGAGCAAGAGCCCATATAGGAACAAAAAAAAAGGCAGCATATCCACGGAGTGAATGATGGAGAGTGGGGCGAAGCATTCGTCCGTCCATGCGTCCGTCTGTGTGACCGTCCATGCGTCTGTTCGTGCGCCCGTCCCTGCGTTCGTGCATGCATCCGCCCCTGCGTCCGTTCATGCGTCCATCCATGCATCTGTCTGTGTGTCCGTTCGTCCATCTATTCAACACTCCAAATCCCACCATCTCGCATCTTTTTATCATATATTCCCCATATAGAAGCACCGCCATTCAGTGGATATTCCAAGGACTAAACGAGAGGTGGCACACGCATACTTTCTTACGGCTTGCGCTTTGGGTCTACTTCCCACCTTCAACCACCTTGAATTGAGTTCATGGTATATACTAGTTCACTGTATTCATGGCACTGCGGCCCAATGCTCGCTAAACCTTTTTACAACCAAGGAGGTTACGCCCAGCGAGTATAACGTAGCAACCTTTTCCTGTCAGATAGTGCTCAATGTACATGCCAGTGGCTGCTAATGTGAAATGATAGACAGGAGAATTCAGCTTTTAATTTTACGGCTTGCGCTCCGTATCTGCTTCCCCCCTTTAACCACCTCGAATTCATTCATGATATATACTAGTTCATTGTATTCATGGCCCTGCGGCTCAACGCTCGCTAAATCTTTCTAAAACTAAGGAGGTTACACCCAGCGAGTATAATGTAGCAACCCTTTCTTGTCCGATAGTGCTCAATGTACATGCCAATGGCTGCTAATAGGGATCGCAGCGTGCGCGTTGACTAAAAGCCGAATGCTCCTGTCTCTCATTCCCCATTAGCAGCCATTGGCATGTACATTGAGCACTATTTTTTATTGTTAAACAACGCACAGAAGAAATCTCTCACCGGCACCACCTTGAAGGTCAAGTGTTATACTTATTTCGGGTATGTGCCATTGGTGGTTACGTACTACGAGGGACGCACAAGCCACGCCATAAGGAGCTTCGCCCCTAAAAAGGCGATAAGGAGCGGGCATGATTCGAAACGGCACGAGCGCGTGCACCATAACGCGAATAAGGCGCGTGGCCCGAGCTGCGATTGGGGCGCAAGCTAGGACGAGCTGGAACGTCCATGTGTGCTTGGAATAAAGAGGTCGCACCGCCAGCAAGCGCATTCGCGACGGGAGCGGCAGGACATCGACTTGGCAATTTGGGACGCTGGCTTACAGAGATGTAGACGGATACCTTGATCTGCTTTGAGGAAGGCCGCTCGGGATGCAGCAACCGCGCACAGCAAGCACCGACGTTCCTGGCGCAAGCCCCACCTGAAGCAAACCGACGAAGACAGTTCCCGGTGGGCCACGTCAGATCGTAGTACCGAATATCTCCGAACGGCGCTAGGCCCAACTACAGAGGCATCCGCTGTGTCAATGACGTCAGAAGACGACGGGTGACCACGTCGGCAACGGCAGGGACGGCGACGCTCGTAGAGAACGTCAAGAACTCCTACAGGTACCGGGCACGACCCGTCGGGACATTGGCGGCAAGATCATCAGTGGTGACAAGCAAGATCGACCCAAATCATGAGTGGAGCTATGAGGCTACAGATGCCTGACGTTGACTTGAACGGTTTAGTTTGTAGTGTGGTTGGTGTTTAAGCTTAGCGGGGCCTAGTTTGAATTTGAAGTTATTGATATTGGATTTGCATGTTTCTATACTGAGGGTGTGCCGTGCGCCGGTTTAATAAATGTGTTGTGTTGTTAACCGAGCCATGTCGCTGTCTATCGCCCGCAGCCTCCCCCCCGAACACGCGACACTACGGGGGTAAGCCTTCCCACGCCCTCCCCCGAAAGCACTGTTTAAGCGTGGCTTGGCTCTGTCTCCGTAGATGGTGCAAAACGTCGGTGTTTTTTGATGACGACGTCACGTGACGCCAAAAAATAAGGGAATTTGTGGCTTTACATGACAATGTCAACACGCGATTTTTTTTTTGCATCTGGTTCCCTAGTTAGCGCGCCGAAGCGGGACGAAGGGAGGAGCGCGTGCACACGCACCTTCCTTCGTCCCGTTTTCGTCGCACACTTTACACCTTTACGATGCCATGAATCGACTAGCCGAACAACACGCCTTGCTCGTTCTTCACAAAACAGAGCACGCGAAACACGGGACTCTCTATCTGTCCCGTGTTTTGTGCGCTCTGTGTAATGAGAACGATGAATGACCAACATGCCCAAAGCTTCTCCCTTTTTGAAATACCTTGCTCCCTAGAGCTTGCCTTGGCGCATGCTGACGAGTACTTCGTTTTGCGTTTGACATATGTGAAGAGAAAAACTTTGAGGGCGTTTGAGGTTCGCTTGCAAAAGTAGAAAGTGATATCGTAATCGGGCCGAGTACGTACCGAATGGTCAATTGCTAACCTGGATTCGGCTCTCTAAGGATATCCGAGCCGTGACGCAAAAAAAACGACTGCGTGCCAGCTAAGATTACCAACGGTCCCAGATTTTGCAGGACTGCCAACTTTTCATGCAAAACCCCGAGTTCTGCACAGTTCTTGTCGGGACAGCTACATGTCCCGGGTTTCTCCCGGACCGACCAGTTAGAAACTTTTGTGATCCAATGCACGCACAACAACGCGACTCACGCTAAGAAGCACGACGATCGCACAAATCGCGCCCACAAAGCTATGTTATGGTGGCTAGCGGTGTCTACGAGAGGCTATAGCCACTTTATCTGCATTCCAGCGTAAAGTGTGCACAACACTTACAACAACATTATACAGCAAGAGAAAGCGCTGCGAACAGCATGTAGCCTGAAGTGCTTCAAGAGGGCGCGAGTATAAAGAGTGGATTTGTCTGGAAGGTACCCAAATAATAAAAACTGATCTTGCTGGTTCGTGATGTCACTATACACCCGTGACGTTACTGACGCCTGTAAATTTTGTCGGCCTGTGACGCCATAGGATGAACTCTTCGAGTTCTATAATTATTCTGCATTATGCACGTTGACACCGCTGAAGCCGATGGTCAATTTTCGAAACATGAATCTTTCGCCTTAGAAACCTTGTGGCCACGTCGGCTGCCTGGTTGCACCATCATGACCACAAGGGCATAGCTCATGCACTTGCACCACGCTAAGCCATTTAGGTCCGACAGCGAAGCGGCGCCAACAAGTGGAGCTGTTGGTATGGCTCTTCGAGTTCAAAAAGGTTTTTCTAGAATGGCCCTCGTACCTTGTGTCATTTCTCAGATCCTCGACTGGTCGTTGTTTTGAAGCCACGGTTATGAGCCAACAAGCTGTACGGAGGACGAAACACTATGTGTCCTCTTCTGCTTTGCAAAGCAGAAGGAGAAATCGGGACGAGCGCGGAGCAGCAGCTGCAGTGTTGAGGACTTTCTCTGTTAATGCAATTGAGAGTTAGACGGGAACCCGTCTTGCCATGAAGACAATTAAATCGACATGACAATTGAAGCAATACGCTGACCACGGTAAAAACAAACGTCTAAAAGCAAACGAACGTCTTGTTTTTTGCTTTTATCGTGCTCAGCGTCTTGTTTGTATTCACTTCCTTTGTTAAGTGATAAATGATACATAAGGAGATTTCTACAAGTACGTGGTTATTGGCCAGTCCTTCTGAATGGGTTTGTGAAGTTTTAAGAGTCTACTACTACTACTATTACTACTACTACTACTACTGATAGTTGGACGAGTTGGTAGAGATTCATAATTACGAAACGGCGCACGTTAAGACATGTGCACGAAGCACTGACGGGGAAGACCGGCGCTTGTATTCGTGCCTTTTAACACTGAAAATGTTTTATGCTGAAGTGCACAAAGATTTGAGTGACCTACTTCCGTCATGGAAATGACGCTTAAAAATAACCATCAGAAGACAAACAAAAAAGAAGTTTTGCCTACATGAGTGGAACCTATGACCTCTCGGTTCGCGACAAGAGCTGCCGGGCACACTATCCACTGCGCCATGGCCAATATTTTGTAGGCTTTAAAAACGAGCCTTTTGTTTTTAATATCTACCACCGCCTGTTCCCAGTTCATTTGGTAAAGCGTAATAATGCATCATGAGCGTGGGATCCATTACTAGTTTCTTGAACGCGTCGTTACTACGCGTCTGTAATTTCGATGCTTTTTCACCAGAAGTGCAAATTTGGCAACGCCTTAGCACAGTGCCAGGTGGCGACCTTTCCCAAAGCGCCTGCGTGGCTCATAGCATCCATTCATACGAACAATAGTTCTTTAATACATAGAGCAACGCACTTGCTTCGCGTGGATTGTAGTGAACTAGAAGCACTATAGTGTGGATGTCACTTCGCGTTCCCCGCTTAGGCTCACCACACGAAAAATCGTGGCTCGCCATGAGGGAAGACACAACGCTCGTTGCGTTTCCCTCTAATGGGGCAGTGGCGTTCAATAACTCTAACATGCCATCAATATGTAGGTGACCGTAACCCTATTTGGCGCACAATCAGTCGCGCTCTAGGCAATGCAGTTTAAGAGGTCTGATGGTAGCGAGTAGGCACAGCAAAACCGGGTCTTCCAATGCGTAGCCTATAGCGAGTAGACGCATCAAAACCGAACTTGCACGTGCATATCATTTTCTTTTTTAGTTGTGAGCAAGGGGGTCACGGCTGATTATGAAAGCGCCCAGGAAGCGTTCTTTGAAAACGTGCCAAAAAGGGCACAGACACTTCAGCGTGTCACTGTGTTCAGCAAGCGTTCCATTTTGTTAGTATCCCTGGCGGTCGGTACCAACAATGCTGAGGCGGCCCAAAGAGCTTCGTCGCGCCCTCAGGTCCACAGTCAGGTGCTTATTACACCGCCTTTTTTGGTTATGCTCTCGCCTTTAGCTACTAGACATAACAGGCATCCATGACAACAAGGGCATGTTGTTATGGATGCCTGTTATGAATCATTAATCACTCATTACTCGTGGACGTTTGTCGTCAGGGTGGAGAGGTATCGTTAGGCGTAAACGTGGATGCATTTACGAAAAATGGTGCTGACACCTAGCTGCCCAACACCAACAGCCATTGTATAAGCTCACCTATGTCAATGTACATTGTCGTCCTTTATGCAACCCCGCCACGGTGGTCTAGTGGCTAAGGTACTTGGCTGCTGACCCGCAGGTCTCGGGATCAAATACCGGCTGTGGCGGCTGCATTTCCGATGGAGGCGGAAATGTTGTAGGCCCGTGTACTCAGATTTGGGTGCACGTTAAAGAACCACAGGGGGTCAAAATTTCCGGAGCCTTCCACTACGGCGTCTCTCATAATCAGAATGGTGGTTTTGGGACGTGAAACCCCACATATCAATCAATCGTCCTTTATGTAAGGGAACACGCGAACGTGTGGCCTGCGCTCTGCGGCGGCTGCCTACAGCACCATCAACCGACAAGTGAAGAAAGCACGTTCACTTTTTGCGTCATCTATGGCCAAGTGAGATAACGAGTTATGGCCGGTAGACAAGCGCTGCTAGATTACGTTCCCTGCGAGCGGTATCGGGCGATTACTGCAGCTTGCACCGTGGTCGCGAACAACGTTTGATATGTTGGCAGTGGACTACGCACTGCAGGCGTGAGCATAGAGAGTGCAATCTAGCAGCGCTTGTCTACCGGCCATAACTCATTATTTTGTTCGCCAACAGATGACGCTGAAAGCGAACGTGTTTCCTTTTGCTGTCGGTTGATGGTGCTGTAGGAAGCCGCTGCGCAGGCCAAGCGTCCGCGTATTCTCTTTCATGAAGGACGACAGTGTAGTACAGTAAGCACTATACTGTAAGAAGACGTTTTACTTTCCTGTTATACTGATTCCGAAGACGGAGGAATCAACCACGATTTTTTCATCGTCAGTGTTTCGTGTCTTAACGTTGCGCCGTGTCGTAATCTATTACTATACTACTACACACTATACGTGCACATTGATTTTTACGAACAGCATCGACTGCTGTCACTATAGGCCGTATATGGGCCGCCTAATGACTTCGATTTGTATCGAACTTCCCTTCTAATGATAACTTCTGTGAGATTGTGCAGCATGGCTATCGGCAGGGGGGGGGGTGCAAAATGGGCCCTTGCTCCCCTCAAGCTACACCAGTGCTTTTGCTACCCCCCCCCCCCCCGACGCGATGCAACACTAATTTTCACAGCCCAAAAGGAAAACTTGCCGACGACCATGATGTACAGTACATTCAGGTTTTGCGGAATATCTATTGTTCGTCAGCTGACGGTCTTCCTTGAGCTGAGATTTTATCGTTGCATTTGAGAGCGAATTTCTCTCTTTTTTGATCGAGGGTACAGCACGCGCGATGAAGGTTGAATGGAACGTATGCAGTTGCTTATTCCGAGTTCACCCAGCGGCAGTTTCTCCGAAAGCAATTATACAAGTGTATGAACGTGCGTACAGAGCGCGTGCGTGCAAGTCGGGCCCCGTACATCCCGAGCATCGGCCTCCGTCGTGTCGGCATAAGTTGATCGCTCAATGAACTCATCGAATACGTATGCGCGTCTGTAGTATACGCAGGACAGAAGGAGGGTGTCAAAACAGCTGTTTCCGCAGAAGCTGCCATCGTTATTCGACCTCTTTCTGTCGCTGTTTTTGGTTCTAACTTAGCATCCAGTTTAACATCAGTGAGAACCAAAACGCTTTTTCTTTCTTTCTTTGCCCCGCTGCGCTCGAGAACAAGTGCCCTTGGAATAATTAGGATGTCATTTACTGAACTGTATCCAGTGCTCCCCGAGAGATAAAAAATATACAAAATACGACGCATTTCCGCTTTTTTTGCTCTCCCCCCCCCCTGTATTTTTGCATGTTAAGAGTCTCGCGACCACTGCACTGCTAAAAATGATTACAAACTCTATCCGGCACGTTTCAGAAAAAAACAACAACAAAAAGTCGCTGTTCTCTTCGTCAAAGCAATCGGTGTGACAGAAAAGCGAGACGTGTCTTCACAGTATAGTCGTTGATTATTAAAGACGATAGTCTTTCTCGGGGACCTTCGACGCAAAAATTTTGGTCTGTCTGTCTGTCTGTCTGTCTGTCTGTCTCTCTGTCTCTCTGTCTCTCTCTGTCTGTCTGTCTGTCTGTCTGTCTGTCTGTCTGTCTGTCTGTCTGTCTTTCTGTCTGTCTGTCTGTCTGTCTGTCTGTCTGTCTGTCTGTCTGTCCATTTGTCTGTTTATTCACTCTTAACGGCATCGGGTACTTGAAACGGCCGACTCTATCCACAGCTCCCACGTATGTTGCTCAAGGTTGAGCGTTCATGCTTGAGCGATTGCCAATTAAAAAGCAATTATTGCGCATGTCTGGGGCACCATGACACGTATATATTCTGCATGTTCGTCTCTTACTAGAAAAGGCATGCATAAGTAATTTTAAGGACCATGGCGCTTATCACGCTGCGCTGACCATGCAACGCTTGCTCGGAAAGATGAGTGTTTCGAACGCTTTGCTAAAACGAAACGGTGGTGGCACCTACCCGTTGTCTTGCATTCTACACGTTATCACCTCTGAGATGGGCACGCACACCCGTCTCAGAGCCACGCGTTTTGTTTTCCAAGATATCTGCCAGATAGCTCTCATGTCTCACGTGTGATGTGGCTTGATGCGCTCGTTCGCCTCCGCTGCACGCTCGAGGTACTCTAACGCAGCGCCTCCAGAATACCATTCACCGATTTTCTTGCGCTTAACACCTAATAAATGTCTTGTTCACTCTCTCCACACGCAAGACTTTCATCTTTCGACGACATTTGCAGATTACATGCAGATACGGGGCCAATTTTTTTATTGCGTAATATAATATATGATAGCTTGTACAACGAGAGCTTGTACAACGTCTCTTGGTGTTTGGCATCTACGGCTCCGTTTGTCATTCACGGTGCATCTACATCCAGCGGACGTGGTAGTGCAGAGGTCAAATGCCCGCTTCCCGCTCGAAAAGCCCGAGTTCAAATCGAAGCTGTAGATGCTGAGTTCTTATGTTCTGGTTTATCTTCATATAGCCATATTCTTTTATTTGTTTCTTAAATCTAGCTTTAACTGTTACGTATTGTTGCAAAAATTAACTTAAAATGAAGTAAGAAAGAAGAATTAGACAGTGACTGTAAATTTAGAGTGTAATTATTTGTTTTTAAAACATAAAGTATATACGGCTCCCAGATCTTTGCGAACACAAGAAATCTCAGAGGCGATTTACTTCTTCCATTCAGTGTCCCTTTAATGTTAAAATAAAACATCAGCATTTGCAGAACTTCACACGTGCTCAGTATTATCTGTAAAAGATCTGCATGGCGTAGTAAAGTCAGCTTAAAAAGTTTATGACAGTAATGACAGTAACCCCTCAAGACCGTAACATTTCGGATGAAGTTCGAGACAGCCAAGCGCCTGGCCAGGCCTTCCTTCGTCTGAATATGTTCGCGCTTAGCTTTGGTGGCGAACCACAAGGCTGCTCCAATAAAATTTAAGCCAGAAATTTGCCCGGTCTTGAGAGAGCGATGGTATCGGTTGGCACGTGTCGTACGTTTTTCACAAGCGACGGCGAACGACGGATCGCCCGGATGCGGCGAGCGTTGGGCCACATTGTCGTATATCAATGAAGCGCTTGCCTCCCCGAATCTCCCTGCAGCCGTTCATCAAAGTCTCTGTATAGGTCTGTATGGCACCGCATACTAGACGTAAATGCGTGCACACATAAATAAGAGCAATCCAATTTCCCGTAGAGGCAGCTCATAAAAAGATTTATGACATCACTCACCGTCGTTATCCGATAGAGTTCAGTCTATATGAGGGCCGGTGCCAAACAGGTCGCCATTTGACGGAGCCAAGGATAATGGTCTCGTAACAAGTGATTGTCGCATGGCTATACAAACCCAGGAAACTCGTGAGCGAATTTAACATATAATGGGTGGCTGTGTTATAGTGGAACTTGGTAATTAGGCGATACGCAAGGATACAAAAAATGGCAGATCTCAATTATCTGAGAATCGACGTTATGCGAAGCATGTGGAGGGACGATGACCATGTTGTAATTTTTTATTGAGCGACACGTCATGAAATGACGCTGAATGTATGTACAAATGTTGCATACACAGAAGAGTTGAAAATGTTGAAGAGTTGCAAATGTTGATATAACGACCTATTTGAACTTGCGCAATGATGCCAACTGGAACATTCGTATTACCAACACCAGAGGCTGATACGAAGCGCTGATGCTCGCGAAGTTGCTGGTCCTGGACACTGCTACATAAGTGAACTTTAATGCTTGGTACTTATCCACAATTCGAGTTAATCCGACATGATGGCTGTATCATAGAAATACATATGTAATGCTTATAAAATTGGGTAGTCAGCACTGCAATCACTATTGACGTTTCACGAAGATTAGCGTCTATTTGAAAAGTATACAGTTTCGAGAAGTGGCGTATAGTTCTGTAATAGAATGTTTCATTGCCACGCAGAATTCTTTGCTTTGATTCCAGCTGGAACCCTGACATTTATTCTATGCCTTCTTTGGGCCGACGCTACCGATGTCGGGTATTGCTTAACGCTCACGTGTTAAAATTGCCCACATGTGTTCTCGTCGTTCCCGAGTAGATACCAAGTGTCAATCATCTGTGCCACATACCCGCTTATCAGCCCGTGGATATGTGCTAATGTCTTGAGGGAAGTGTTTGACGACGTAGAGGACGGGATTGTGACATTATTCATGTCTTGACCTGCGCGTCATATTCATCAAACCATCTTGTTCTCCCATGCTAATTTTAGTTCACGCCAAGTTAAGGGGGTGATCACGAGAGCTTCCAAACGCAAGCGGCTGTATAGATAGATAGATAGATAGATAGATAGATAGATAGATAGATAGATAGATAGATAGAATGATAGATAGATAGATAGATAGATAGATAAATAGATAGATAGATAGGTACTAATAGTGCCTGCAGTACACAAGGAAGTGCTTCGCATTTTTAAATAACCATCGCGCGTTCACGCAAGCGAGCAGTCGAACCGTTATAAGTGGGTCAAGACTCACAAGCTACCTAAAAAAACAAAAAGAAAACACGATCAAAACATTTCGTGCCAGTGCTCCTTTAAGTCAGCTATGGCGGTTAAGGTATTCTTTCAGAGCTCTATTATCATGGATTTCTTGTTAGTTGCACGATCATTGGTTATTTATAAGATGTGAGAACGAAGGTAAGCGGGCATTTTTTTTGTCGTGTCAAAACTTTGTCACGCGAGCTTCAGCGTGACGTCGCGCTATTCGAAGTCTTTGCGCGTATTTTGGTGACATTGATTGATTGAAAATTTCTGAAACCAGCTATACTTCAAACCTTTGGATCCGTCGGAACCCGATGAGAACAGTTTTATGCAATACTCAAGCCCTCGCAGACGCTGCGAAAATCCATAGCGTCAAAGCAAGCTGGCACGTGAGCAGCGTGAACTTCAAGTCGACGGCGTTATACTTGTCTCCGTATTTCGCAGTTTCTCGTTGACCAAGCGTCCTCATGCGGTAACAGCGGTGCTTGAAGTGTAAAACTATAGTTTAATATTACGAGAAAATTTTTTTTCTAAACCCAAGTATATACAGGGGCTACCAAGATGTTTGCCGCCATTGAAAATGCAGTCACTTTGTTCATGCAGGACCTTTGTTCATCTACAAGCGGGCTCCTGACTGTAGGACTATTCAAGTAATTTCATAAAAGCATACTAAAACTATGAATTGGTCTAGACAGATGAATTGTACTCTACAACTTTCATGTCGTCGATTTCATCATCATCATAGGTCTATCAATAAAGCATTGATTTGATTGATATGTGGGGTTTCACGTCCCACAACCACCATATGATTATGAGAGACGCCGTAGTGGAGGGCTCCGGAAATTTCGACCACCTGGGGCTATCAATAAAGAAGAAAATCAAGTTCCAAGTTTTCATTTTAACTTTTGCGATGAAACAGCCACGCGTGACGTCACAAGTTTCACAGTGTATTTATCGCATTTTGGCGCCATTAGCTCTACGATTTTTTTTCAAACTGACTCAATGGCCCCCTAAAAGGATAAAGGGCTTCATATTTACCGATTAGGAGCTACGTTGGCCTAATAGACGCTGTAAAAACATGTGACGTCACGGTGAATGGTGCGGATACTATAAAAGGTGGCACAGCCCTCCGGCAGTTATTTTGGGCGTTTTTTTTATTTATCATGAGTTTTATTTCCGGAAGTGTGATGTTTTCAGTATCGCGAAAGAGAACTTCATTAGTACGAGAAAAAAATGTCTTGCTCATTAGTATCCCTTAAAATCGTAGGGTTGTAGCTAGGCACGTTTTTTGATGATGATAGCAGTCAAGGGCACTTGATGTTGCATTCGAAGAACTGCTCATTTTCTTTAGCCCTGAAAGCCGGAGACTGATGGCAAGCAGTTGCGAGAAGAACGTTATCACTTCACTTTCATGTATTTTTTTGTTTTCCAGTCATTGAGGAGCTTGCTTTGTTCAACACTTGACGAAAGAGAGGACGGAGGTGAGGGATGAGTCGTTGCGATGAAATTTGGCCGCCACTGAGCCAAGTAAAAATGAAAAGATAATGACGGAAAAGGTCTTAATTTCATTTCAATTTATAGCAGAAATTGAGAGCTCACTAAGTTAGCGCCCACATTTTCGAATATATTTTCTTTTTGAGAGACAATTTTCATTCCGTTGCCCCGCCGCGGTGGTCTAGTGGCGAAGATACTCGTCTGCTGATCCGCAGGTCGCGGGATCAAATCCCGGCTGCGGCGGCTGCATTTCTGATGGAGGCGGAGATGTTGTAGGCCCGTGTGCTCAGATTTGGGCGCACGTTAAAGAACCCCAGGTGGTCTAAATTTCCGGAGCCCTCCACTACGGTGTCTCTCATAATCATATGGTGGTTTTGGGACGTTGAACCCCACATATCACTCAATAAAGTTTCATTTCGTTGCATACCATCGTACCTCTTGCGTCGGTCAACTAACAGATCATTTGAACAAGTTTACCGGCTGTTCAGGCTGTTCAGCTAGAAAAAGGAGTGATGGTTCGCACACTATGCGATAGGCGTCGGACAAGTGATTTCATTTTGAAGTTTTTGCGCAGACACAAGGGCACAAAGATGTGAAACACAAATGGGCGCCTGTTTGATTTTCTCATCATTCCTCCCCATGTTCCTACCCCAAAACGTCAACATGATTCAGTTATAAATAGACCGAATTGCAGTTTTGCCTCAACTTATTTCAGCCGCTTCTTTGGTTATTCAAATCTTATAGGTGTTGTATATTATATATTGTGTATCACGTGGTATGTAACTGTGCACCATTCAATTGAGCGACTGCGAAATAGTTTAGAGTTAGGCCTTTTGACATCATTAAATGAGTTCATTTATCCCGTCAAGTAGCTTTGAATACCTGCAATCCCACGATACCGAAGGAACATAACTTGAGAATCCTAAATATCAGCTCGTGAAGCATTGCAATATAAAAAAAAAATCTATTGAAGCCACACTACTCAAATACAACCCGCACATTACTGAACCAATCGAAACGTGGTTATGAACTAGAACACATGATAATTTATTTTTCCCCGCGAGATACAATGTATTATCGTAAGGACCACACAAAAAAGTGTGGAAGTGTTGCTACCCTTGTCAAGCCTCAAATACGAGCGATAGTTTTAGCGGAAGTCACTGATCGTGAGCGTTTGTGCATCAAGATAACCTATTACAGTCAAAACTTTGTATTAAGATCGTGCTCAGGATTACCATATGTTGTTCCTGAATATTTGCTCAAACCGCAAGAACATATGACACACTTCCAGAGTAAAAAAAAAATGATATCTTAGATTTTAACTCAGCGAATGTTCGTTGGGAACTACTTCAGGCAAGGCACGAGTTGAACAAAAATGTTAACGTGATCTTTGACAGCATGCTTATTCACGATTTAGTTCAAGTGTATATTCAGGATACTGAATACTAGGTGCCGATGCTGCAACCGCGCATTCTTGACCTCACCAAAGGTAGGGGCTGTGCGATCTCACGCGTAAAAGTTCTGTCGCGTAATCATTAAACGCAGATTCTCGAAACCACGCAGCTTTCGCCTGCGACAGGCTGATACAGATTTTAGTAGAGTCATCTCAACAACGTACTTTCTTGAAAACGCAGGTGAAGCGCCCTCCAGTGTCTCGCCGCTTGCCAAATTCCACGAAGGAATAGGCTCATTCGGAGAAGTAAAAGTGCGGCTTGAGAAAACCGACATCGACTTCGCATATACCTCCGAAGAAACCCCTGCAGTGGCTGGCTGCAGCATGTAAGCCGGATTACTTTGGTATTATTCTTCGCCTGTAACTTGGAAGACAAAGCGCTAGCGCTGCATGGACTCAATGTCATCCCAAGCGGCACTTATGCTGCGCGAGCAAAAGCGTCGCAGGAAATTGTAGGCCATAACTTGAACGAAAATGTTGTGATGATGATCATGACATTGGTGGTCTTTCCGTTTTAGATGCGGAGCTTTTTAATGAAGACCACTGTTATTTAAACTGTGGACTCGGCGCTGTTTTCTCCGACCATTAACCAACTAGTCCGGTCATCTGCTCATGCAGCACTTTGCCTATAATAGCCAACAGCTGGAAAGTAAGAAGTTTATGCAGATAAACACAGTACGCTTCACACAGCATGCTTCGGATGCACTCGTATGTATTTAGTTACGTAGTGCACCTTTTCATGTCACTTATTTTTTTCATAAGACACTTTTTATAATCTTCCTGTTGTAATACATTAGTGGCAGGAATACAGATGGTGAAAACAGGCGTTGTGTTGCGACTGGGATTCGCAGCAGGAAACAAGCAAAACAACACTGTTCTCGAATGTTATGACGGTCGTCGTTACGATCTTTATCCGTAGCATTGAACTTATGCGGGAAAAAGGGAAATGGAACGAGCTATTAGCATCGTGCGTTCAAAACAACGCCCTGGAAAAGCAGGCAAATGATGTCTGGAAGCAGGTGTACGCTGACAGTGAACAAATGCGGCGAGAACAGTTGCTGAAGTCCCGAACTACGAATTCGCCATCGGTAACCCATACTTTGGTGTCGCTGCCTAGTCATACAGGGGAAATATTGATGGAACGGTGCGTGCCTACGGAGCCAAACAGAGACACGTGTGTGCATTGCTTCGCAGTGATTTGTTGTTATCGAGTGCGTCATCTATTTCCGTTCCGCCAACTAGCCCGTCACAAATCAACGCCACGCTGCCGGCACTTTCCGTGACACCGTCACGGATGCTCCACCTATTACTCGATTAGCACGCTCTTGATTTTTCCTTCGAGTGATCCTGTAGTGGGGACCTGCTGCCTCGCTCACTGTGTGCATGAAGCTTGAAAGGTCTAGAGAAGGCAGGTGGGCCGTTTTTATATTAACCATCGTAAAGTTGTAGCATCCAGTACAGTCGGTCGTGTACTAAAGACCGAGTTAGATTTTTGTGGTCGTATTGTCAAGTTGAATTGAACTTTATTTTTATTTGCACTGAGTACGCAAACGCCGTGCGGACCTGTAAGTATAGGCTATTTTGTGTCCATTATGTAAGATTTTAATAATGACACTTGGAAAAGCATAACTAAAAAGTTATATATTGCCAAATCTCGAATATGGAACCGGTAAATAAACAATACAGCGTTTGAAATAACCACACAAAAGAAAAAAAAGGGTTATAACGAAGAGAAAAAACTTAAAAAAGTTACCCAAATAACCCCAGGTGGTCGAAATTTCCGGAGCCCTCCACTACGGTGTGCCCCGCCGTGGTGGTCTAGTGGCTAAGGTACTCGGCTGCTAAACCGCAGGTTGCGGGATCGAATCCCGGCTGCCGCGGCTGCATTTCCGATGGAGGCGGAAATGTTGTAGGCCCGTGTGCTCAGATTTGGGTGTGCGTTAAGGAGCCCCAGGTGATCGAAATTTCCGGAGCCCTCCACTACGGCGTCTCTCATAATCATATGGTGGTTTTGGGACGTTAAACCCCACAAATCAGTCAATCAATCCACTACGGTGTTTCTGATACACATTTGGTGGTTTTGGGGACGTTAAACCTACACGTCAATCAATAAATCAAGAAAAATTACCAATGTACTATCAGCGTCAAATGAAACATGAACAGCGACAAGCCTTCGTAATGGTATACTGTGTGCCGTCCACTTATCAAGATGGACAGGCAGGCATTTATGCGCAGAGCTACCGAACAGGATGCGCGTGCATGTCAATCGTGATGACTGGATGGTGCGCATGCCCTATATCATCACGAAAGGCTTGCCGCTGTTCGTGTTTCATTTGACGCTGATAGTACCTACTGAAAATGCCAATTAGTCTTTGGGCTAATCATGACATTACATTCAGAGACTCATTAATACATAATGGTGTTTTGGTAGTCCTTTAGTGAAATCGGAATACATTTTTATGTCTACATAAATAGCATTTCAGGGGTGGAAAACACTCTTCTCTTTCGTAAGTGCGTTTTCCCATTAGTCAATCGGCTTGGCCAATGATGTGTCCCGCATTGTGATTGACTGATATATTCTCTTGAATGAATAAACTTTTTTCGAAGTCTGGCAGTTTACTTCGGGCGAGGTAGGGGAAGAGGGGATTAACTCCTGTCACTTCCCATTCTACGTCTCTTAAAAAAAAATAGGTGTCAGATGTTCTTGTGAATACGAGCCACAAGGGGGGGGGGGGAGATCTTACTAGTGAAGTGTTCTAGTAATTATTTTAGTGATTATTACTAGTGAAATGTTCTAGAGATTAGGGTGTTCGACTGCTGACCCGAAGGTCGAAGGATCGAATCCCGGCCGTGGCCACCTCATTTTTGATTGTGGTGGAAATGATAGAGACCCATGTGCTTCGATTTAGGTGCACGTTAAAGAACCCCACGTGGTTGAAATTTCTGGAGCACTCCACTACGGCATCTCTCATCATCATATAATAACTTCGAGGCGTTAAACCCTAATAAAAATTATTGTTATTTAATTGCAACAGGCGTTTTCCATACTCGCCGTTAGTCTTTAAAATATTCGAATGACAAAAAGTTTGTTCTTAATGAATAAAGGTGCGCGAAACAATGACTCATTAAATGGGTAGTTGTAATTGACAATAATGTAAAAAAAATATTTGGCTATTTTCACTGCATGTCAACGGACTCAACAGTGTTAAGGAAAAAAAAAGGTTTCCCAGGATCATTGTACTTGGAGTGAGTAATGATTCTCACAGCACGTTTCTGAAGTCGTCTAACTTGGAACAGAATATCAATAAGATATTCGTTAGGTAGTAATACGGAAGTGTTTACGCATGCGTAAGCACGGGACTTCTCGAGAATAATTTGGAGCACGCATTTTGTATCTGCATTAGCACGTGTAACTTAATTATTATCTGTTATGAATCGAAGATATTTAGTTGTATTTACTTTGTTAACACTGTAGCGAAGTTATCCGAACTCGCGCGCGGCACTCCACTCACCACCCCTTGTTTAAGAGGCGAAGCACTTTAGTGTCTGGTATGTCTGTTGTCCATCGTCCGGCACAGCACATGCAAGTTATCCCCTGTACGCCATGAAGATGACGCTGACGATGATGACGCTGAAAAACAAGCGCGTTCCAGACCGCACATTTTCTTCTTGCCACGGATGAAAAACGACCGTGAAAACGCTCTCACACGCGAAAGGCAAAGCGGCAACGCCGACTTGAGGGCGCGGAAGTGGCGGCAAAACGGCAAAAACACATTGTATATACTGTACAAACGCGTCGCTACTTATTTACATGCACTAGCGGGCCTAGAGCTTTACCCTCTCGTCATGATTCAATTTGTAGAAATGCGTAGATTTCTTGGTGTTGAGTAAAGGGAGTAATAAAAAAGTCGAAGTAAATATTAGTTGGTCGACTGAAAAGCGATGGTTGTTACAGCAGTTGGCTTTCCCGCTCAAAGATCCTTACTGTGAATGAGCCCGCTTTGACGCAGCCTTAGCTTTTTAGCTATCTTTGTAATGCACGCATGACGGCTAACTAGGTCATTAAGATCAATAATGTAATTATGCGATGAAATAATATTGCTTTCTGACCTTCACTTGCTCGTATAAGAGGGAACTGGCCGGCAATTTATTTGCTAGACTGAAACAGAATTCAGGAAATGTCATAGCCGCCAACGGCCAACATTAGCCAATATTTTGCCAACTAGGCAGCACTGGCCGGATGTTGACCAACATTTTTCGAGCCGGATTTCCGATCACATTTTACAAAGAAGTTCACATAGTTTCTATCGGTTGGCATAATATGGCCGAGCGCCCTTTCTTACGCCAAAATACGTCAATTGCTTGCACATCAAATCACCGTGTGATTTCGAAGGGCCTCCATAAAAAAATAAACATTCATAATTTCGTCGCAAAGACGAAGCAATAAATGCAATAGGTACCAATCGAAATGTCACAGGAATAACGGCAGGCGGCTTGGAACTTAGAGAGCGCTGCTCAGGCACAAAGAACGCACAAAAGGAAAGCTCACAGGATGAACGCAAACTAATAGTCACCGCTCGACAGTTGCAGCACGCTGCTCATTACGAAGAAGGACCTACGAAAAGAACGCAGAGATATACGACGGGAGAGCGCGAATCAACAGCAGTCACAGTTCCTTTTATGTGTTGGAGCAGCGCACTGCAACTGTAGACTATGCAACCAACTATAGTCCCTATTTTGGCTCTTCTAGTTAGTAGCTCGCTCCTTTCCCAAACGCGGCTGCTACAGTGTAGCGATCGAAGTGGCAGTGCGGTATAGCTTCAACTCAAACTTTGGGGTGAAAACAGTAGACTTACAACCCTACTACCCTTCACCACGCCCTGTAGGTCTAAATACAGAGAGGCGTGACCCACTCTGGCGAGACACGGTCGGGGTGAAAGCGCTTCTGAACTCTGCGGAGGTACTTCAGCGTGTTCACTATCACCCGCGATCTATCTATCTATCTATCTATCTATCTATCTATCTATCTATCTATCTATCTATCTATCTATCTATCTATCTATCTATCTATCTATCTATCTATCCTTAATGACAACAAAGTTTTACGAAGTATGCCTTTGCCTCGTCTTCACTGCATAAGTGCGTTGAGTGATATGTGGGGTTTAACTTCCCCAAACCACCATATGATAATGAGAGACGCCGTAGTGGAGGGCTCCGGAAATTTGGATCACCTGGGGTTCCTTAACGCACACCTAAATCTGAGCACATGGGCCTACAGCTTTTTTGGCCCCATCGAAAATACAGCCGTTGCAGCCGGGATTTGATCCCACGACATGTGGGCCAACAGCGCAGTGCCTTAGCCACTAGACCACCACGGCGGGGCCTGCATAAGCACGTCAGCGTAGGATTCCTGCGGGTGATTTTTCGCAGCAAATATTGCATGTCATTCGATCGCTCGCCACTTATTTAGCATTACAACATCATACAATGTCAAAAAAGGCAATAGTGTTTAAAAAGTTACAGCTTTGCCGCAAAGGCGAGGCAATGAACACAATAGCAACAAAGGTAATGCACAGAATGGCAAGCTGATCGAAACGTGCTCAGCGTTTCTCACGCACAAATGACGCACAAAACGCGCTCGCAGGTACAGATGAACGCAAATAAGCGGCTCAGTTGTTACTACGGTGTGTCTGAAAAGCACGCCCTTTTCGCAAACGGAGACTGTGCTATGATTGCAGTGACCTTTGTGTGTCCGGTAACTACAACAGAATTGTTCCGGCGAAAACCCGAAGGCAGCCATGACGTATGATTTTCCCCACCGCGAAATAAGCGCACGTGTTAGCGTCCACCCTGCTTCTTCTCCGCGGGGCAAAGTACGCGTGGGAGATGGGAGCGCGCTCCGCCGCATCGTGACGATGTGGCAACGCGCGCAGAATGCGCCATATTGATGACAATGCTGAAAACACGATAGTTTTCCCCGAGATGCCCGTCACCCGCAGTAAGTGGTAAATATAAATGGCTTGCCGTTTGAACATTAGAGGAGGTGCTCCTTCGTGACACAGTGATTAACGCCTCGCACTCATGCTTCAGAGGTCTCACGTTCGACTGCGCGCCCCGGAGTCTTTTTCTGGATTATCTTTCTTTCTTGAGTTGTCATATATATATATATATATATATATATATATATATATATATATATATATATATATATATTGTTACGACGGGAGTTTGCTGGCACTGGAGGTCCGGAATAAAGTTGTCGAGGCAGGAGGAAGAGGGACTTGAAGAGGGTTTATTCACATTATATTGCCACGTTCTATTTCTCAAGTTTTGTTATCGCCCCAAAACACTACACAATTTTCAGCGCGAACCGTGCCTGCAGTTTTCGAGAAGCTTCCGGACTTTAGTTTAGTAGATAATTTCGATAAGATCACGCCCACTCTGCGAACTGTACAGATTATTCTGGAACCTACGCCACCGCCAGCGATAACGCTAGAACATTCGATGGCAAGAGTATAAATGCCGACGCCCTTCGCCGATTGTGAGCAGTTGATCGACGGTTGATGCTCCGTTCGCCGCTATCAGTCCAAGACTGCTACTGTAATCGGACTTTCCGTTTACCGGGCACAGGTTCGCCCAAATAAACAGTTAAATTTCAACGCAACGTCTCCTGTCTTCGGCCACCTCACGACCCTGTGACATCTGGTGGAGGTGCTGCTTCTTTGATGTTCCGGACGCCCCCTTCAAGCCGCGACCCCAGCCCAAGCGGCAACGAAGACACGGACGCTAACCCTGAACAGCGACCAAGCGCCGGCAGAGGGGACTACAACCAGAGTACGGGCCCCTTCCTGAAGCAGCCAGGCAGACCCAGATCCCGACATCAACTACTGCAACCATGACCGCCCCCGTGAAACCTGCACCACTCCTGCTCCGACAACCCAAAGAGCCGCCAACTTTCCGTGGTTCGCCACCGGAAGACCCGGAAAGCTGGATCGAAAGGTTCGACCGCGCCGCCACCTTCAATGACTGGCCAGACGATGACAAGCTCCGGCATGTGTATTTCGCCTTAGAAGATGCTGCTCGGACCTGGTTCGAGAATCGAGAGCGAAGCCTTACAACGTGGGACGTCTTTCGCGCCAGGTTCCTCACCACTTTCGCAAGTGTGGTGCGCAAGGAGAATGCCGCAGCTCTTCTCGAAACCCACATGCAGATGCCAAACGAAAACGTGGCGCTATTCATGGAAGACATGATAAAACTTTTCCGCCACGCTGACTCCGACATGCCCGAGGAGAAGAAGGTCCGCCTGCTCATGCGAGCAGTAAAGCAGGAACTCTTCACCGGGCTGATCAGAAACCCACCAAAGACGGTCACCGCATTCATTTCAGAAGCATCTACGATAGAGAAGACGCTCGAGATGCGCACGCGGCAATATAACCGTAGCTTCTCGTCTACAAGCTACGCCGGCATTCAAGGGCTTGGAACCACTGACTTGCGTGAGATGATCCGAGCGATCGTGCAAGAAGAGCTGCGAGAATTACTTCCGTCAGCACAGCCTCACGTGGAGTCCTCCACCGCGGACGTCGTACGCCAAGAGATACAGCAATCGCTGGGCGTTCCTCAGTCTCAAGAGCCTCAGCTGCAAGTCATGAGCTATGCTGCTGCAGCGCGCCACCACGCCCCTCCTCCACGCGCACGCCAAAACGCTGCCCCATCGCACTTCTGTCGCCAGATGTAAGTGCGATGTGCGACGAACTACCAAAGATCCTCCTCCGACAACGACGACGCGACGGAGCTTTCCGAACACAACGCCAACCTGGCAAAGCCCTCACGGCAAAAGCTCACTTACTGAAGGTGGCCTGACGACGCAACATGGAAGCAGCGGAACAGGCCGACGCAGCCGTGACCCGACGCCATGCCCTAACTGTAATGCGACACGGCGAACTAGCGACCCCGACGTTCTTATCGACGGCTACAGTGTGACCACTCTCGTCGATACTGGAGCCGACTATTCCGTCATCAGTGGGTCATTCGCCACGAAGTTAAAGAAAGTTAGGACAGCTTGGGAAGGCCCTGAAACCCACACAGTCGGAGGTCATCTCGTAACACCTACAGGAATCTGCACAGCGAGAGTCACCATTAACGGCCGTATTTATCCTACAGACTTCGTAGTCTTACAGCGTTGCTCGAGAGATGTCATCCTTGGTATGGACTTCTTATGCCTCCGTGGGGCTGTCATCAACCCAAGAAGAAAGTTGATAACGTTATCCACAGAAGAAACACTACCGCCGCGCACGACGTCAGGAAACCATGCCTTGAATGTTCTGGAAGAACAAGTCACCATTCCGCCTCGCTCCAGCGTCATTATTTCAGTCGGCGCTCCTAAATCACCTGACTTGGAAGGCGTCGTTGAAGGCAGTCAGCATCTGTTGGTCACCCGAAATATTTGCGTCGCAAGAGGAATCGCAGAGCTGCGGGGAAGCAAAGCAACGGTTATGCTCATGAATTTCAGCAATGAGTACAAACATGTGAACAAAGCAACAACGGTCGCATACATCGAAGAAATTGTGGACGCCACCAGTGCTTTCGCCTTCACCGATTCTGCGGAACCTGCTCAGAGGAACCAAGCCCCTCCCACAGCTTTCGACGTCAATCCCAGACTTCCGAACCATAAACAAGAACAGCTCAAGGACCTGCTCCTTCAATACGAAGATTGATTTTCATCGTCATCAAAAATTCGGCAGACCCCGATCACGAAACATCGCACCACAACCGAAGAAAATGCCAGACCACTCCGTCAGAGTCCGTACAGGGTTTCGACGCGAGAACGTGAGGCCATGAAGAGACAAGTTGATGAGATGCTGCGGGACGACATCATCCAGCCGTCCAACAATGGAATTCTTTACCCCAACATGTTATCAATAGTACCGATGTGCAAACTTTTGACAGAGAAATTGATGCTTATTTTGGTAATGGTTGAAGTACTGCCCATTCTGTTTTCCTGTGTTTATTGCTTAGTGGTGTTCTGTTTGTACTCATATTGTACTCCCTCCCTGTTATGACCCTCAAGCGAGGGTTGACAGTATTATTAAATAAATAATAAATAAAGAATCCATGGGCGTTCCCCATGGTGTTAGTGAAGTAAAAGGATGGGACCCTACGTTTCTGCGTCGATTATCACCGCCTGAACAAAATCACAAGAGAGGACGTGTCTCCTCTCCCACGAATAGACGACGCACTTGATCGGCTCCATAACGCCAAATACTTTTCATCAATAAACCTCAAGACTGGCTATTGGCAAATCGAAGTCGACGAAAGAGGCCGAAAGAAGACGCCGTTTATAACACCGGACGGCCTCTTCGAGTTTAAGGTGATGCCCTTCGGTCTTTGCTCAGCGCCTGCAACTTTTCAACGCGTTATGCATACAGTACTGGCATGATTGAAGTCGCAGACTTGCCTTGTGGGCTTGGACGACGTCGTCGTGTTTACCTCGAGTTTCGACGAGCATCTTCGGTGCCTTGAAGCTGTACTTAAAGCCATCAAGACGCCGGACTCACACTGAAGCCAGAAAAGTGCAGATTTGCGTACGAGGAAGTCTTGTTTCTGGGGCACGTTATTAGCAAGTCTGGAGTTCGTCCGGATCCACGGAAAACAGCCGCCATCGCCGACTTCGCGCCCCCCACTTACATGAAGGCGGTGCGCCGATTTCTGGGCCCGTGCGCCTATTATAGGTGGTTCGTGAAAAACTTCGCCCGCATCGCCGATCCTCTCATTGACCTTACCAAGGCCGACGTGGAGTTCAAGTGGGAAACGCCGCAGGAACATGCTTTCCAGGAGCTCAAACATCGTCTCCAGACGCCTCCGTTACTTGCCCATTTCGACGAATTCACCGAGACAGAAATACACACTGACGCAAGCAGCGTAGGTCATGGCGCCGTTCTTGTGCAGAGGGGTGACGGACTTGAAAGGGTTATTAGTTACGCCAGCCGATCGCTACCCAAAGTATAAGCCAATTATTCCACAACAGAAAATGAGTGCCTCGCCATCATCTGGGCTACGTCGAAATTTCGCCCCTACCTCTACGGCAGGCCGTTCAAAGTTGTGAGCGACCACCACGCCTTGTGTTGGCTAGCCACCTTGAAGGACCCTTCAGGACGCCTCGCACGATAGAGCCTGAGACTTCAAGAATATGACATTACCGTCGTTTACAACTCCGGCAAGAAACACTCCGACACCAACTGTCTCTCTCGTGCGCCTGTCGACCAACCACCACCAGCCGACCCGGATGACGACTAGTTCTTGGGAACAATAACTACCGACGACTTCGCTGAACGACAGCGGGCCGACCCGGAACCTAATGCCCTACTAGAGTACCTCGAAGGCAGTACCACCGAAGTCCCTAAGGTATTCAAGCGCGCACTTGCGTCGTTCTTCCTGCGAAATGGTCTTCTCCAAAAGAAAAACTGTTCACCGCTTCGAGCCAAGTACCTCCTTGTGGTGACTTCAGCTCTGTGACCAGAACTCCTGCAGGCCCTGCACGACGATCCGACAGCAGGGCACCTCGGTGTTTCTCGCACGCTCGCGAGGATACAAGAAAGGTACTATTGGCCACGTCTTCCCACCGACGTCACTCGTTATATGAGGACATGCTGGGACTTTCAGTGACGCAAGACACAACTGACGAGGCCAGCGGGACTTTTGCAGCCAATTGAACCACCTCGCCGACCTTTCCAGCAGATTGGTATGGACCTACTGAAGCCGTTCCCGACGTCAGGTTTCGGAAACAAATGAATCGTGGTAGCTACCGACTACCTCACCCGCTACGCCGAGACAAAAGCCCTGCCAAAAGGCAGTGCATCCAAGGTAGCTAAGTTCTTCGTCGAAAATATCTTCCTACGTAGGCGCCCCGGTGGTCCTTATCACCGACAGAGTAACGGCATTTACTGCCGACTTAACTCAAGCGATCTTGGCATACAGCCACACAAACCACCGCCGGAAGACAGCGTACCACCCACAGACCAACGGCCTCACCGAGTGGCTAAACAAGACGATCGCCGACATGCTGGCAATGTACGTCGATGTCGAACACAAGACGTGGGACGCCATTCTTCCGTACGTGACCTTCGCATACAACACGGCGGTGCAGGAGACGACGCAGATATCTCCGTACAGATTGGTCTACGGAAGGAGCCTGTCAACGACGCTGGATGCCATGTTACCCAACGTCACCAACGAACAAAAGCTCGATGTGAACGATTACTTTGAACGCGCCGAAGAAGCCCGACAACTCGCGCGGCTCCGTATCAAGAATCAACAGACGACCGACAGCCGCCGTTACAATCTTCAACGACGCTTCGTGGAATACCAGCCCGGTGAACGTGTTTGGGTGTGGACGGCGATACGCCGACGTAGGCTAAGTGAAAAGCTTCTGCGACGGTACTTCGAACCGTACAGGGTTGTTCGACGTCTCGGCCCACTTTATTACGAGGTTGTTCCCGACGGCATTGTAGCGAAACGTCGGGGTTGTTCAAGTTAGGCGCATCGGACGACCAGGGAGACGAATAAGTGTGGGTGAATCTCCGCGGAGGCAATCGATGAGAAGTCAACACGATGATTTCGGGGAGCACTCATTGGGGGTTTATTTAGCTAACACAACTTCAATTTACAAAATGCACTGGGTCACAAAGACAAAACATAGAAAATGGTGGCATACCCCTCGGCCTGCATAGCTGGTCTCCGGTGGTGAGATCCGCTGTTGACCCCGACTCCGCTCTCTTTTCGAATTCAAACATCCTCTTTTTAACCCTTGGTCTAACAAAGAGTCTTCACAAAAACCAATCACATGTTGGGACTCGCAGCATCACAACCAATCACAGAAACACTTTCATAAAAGGCACTACATTTGTAAAAACTTCGTCCCCAAAATGAAACACGCAAAGGGATAGGTCCTCCGCACGTGACACTCTCTCCCATGCCAGGCCGTGCTGCCCAACATTGCTCGTGCTGCCTCCTTCGGCCGACTACCGTCGGCGGCCGTTCCCACGCTCGGGCCCCGTCAGTTCTTTCATTAACTGTTGCTTCCTAGAAGCGTCCTTAAGAGCGATGGGTACACCATTGGGCTCCGTGCGCTTACCAGGTGTACATGCGACAGCGAGGCGCCCCGACATCCTAACAACAGCGCGGGAGAATATGGTCGTTTACCTGCCGCCACTATGTCTCGGTCAGGCTAAGTGGTCGCGTCCCCATGTCATTCTCAATGACACGCGTGCCTGTTAACAATGGCTTAAACTCAGACGGTGGCGCCGGACCTGCCTCTTGCTAGACGCTTTTCCGAGTAAGCTTTCCCCTTTTAATCCCGAACGGGGCGACCTTGACTGCTCCGCTTGTGAGCCGTAAAAGAACAGGGTTCTCCGCGAAACCTTGCTCTCACGACACCTCCCCCCTGCGGAAAAGAGTGTCCCACTCGTTTTATCTGCAAAACACGACAAGAAATAAACTAATTATACAAAAAGGTTTTGCATTCAACAAGGGTGTGAGATGCTTATTTAAAGACACTTATGCATGTGTATAAAAGGTGAGAGGCTTTAAAAAAATACATAAAAAACAACTGATGAAAAAACAAAACAAAATCATTGGGCACAGAAATATATAGGTTCACTCATCGGTACTGCAATACAACTCAGTGTCCGTTTCGTAAGCACTGACATTCTGTTGTGCGTTGTTATTACTTGAAAATGTCTTCCAGTCCGAGTAAAGTTCAGTGTCCGTGTCGTAGCTTTCGCACTGCTGTACTGGAACACTGGTCTGTGTCCCGCGCACGCAATGTTGCAAACGGGGTTCCTGACCCACTCGCGAACCGCACTCGCGCACATCACCATTGGAGCCGCACTCGCGCACAACACTTCGATGCAATCAGTGGTCATCTCTCCTTGCACTGCACTCGCGCACAACACTTTGATGCAATCCGTGGTCATCTCTCCTGGCACTGCCCTCGCGCACATCACCACCGAGATCGCGCACCTCATGATTATCATCAGACTCATCGTCCGCGTCGTCGGCATCGGAGCCCAATCGAACGTGGCAGGGCTTTAAACGCACCACATTCACAACGTCACGTTTTTTCCCAGTTTGGTCTACCTCCTCCCAGTTGTTCTTGGCTACCCGGCGCACAAGACGGAAAGGTCCGTGATATTTGTGAAGAAGCTTCGTCGTCTTCCCTTTCGCCCGGGAGGGATTCCACAAGTACACCAAGTCGCCCTGATGATAAACAACACTTCGTCGCCTAGCATCATAGCTGCGCTTGTTCTTCTCCTGCTGACGCTTCTCCCGTTCATTTACTATTTTTCGAGCCTGCCGTAGCCCTCGGGCCACTTTCATTGCATCCAGGGTGTAGTCGAATCCGCGTTGCGCGCCCGACCCTACATCCACCGGTAGTGACGGTTCATGTCCGTGAAAAAGAAAGAAGGGAGTCAATCCAGTCATCTCGTGGGTGGAAGAATTGTATGCAAAAAGAACGTACGGTAGGAATTCATCCCAGTCGCAGTGGTGTGAGGAAACGTACATGCTGAGCATGTCAGCCAACGTGCGGTTAAAACGCTCGCACAAGCCGTTGGCCTGTGGGTGGTATGCTGTTGTGGTGGCATGCTCGCTACCCACGAGCCGGAATATTTCTTCGGTCAAGTTGGCGATAAAGTGCTGCCCACGATCGCTTATTACTCTCTCCGGGGCACCATGACGTAGGACGATTTGTTCGACGAAAGCTCTTGCTGCTTCTGCAGCAGTGGCCGCTGGACACGCGACAGCCTCGACCCATTTCGTATGGTAGTCGGTAATCACGACGATGTAGCGGTTCCCTGCTTTGGATTTAGTGAAAGGCCCAATGAAGTCCATGCCCACCTGCTGAAAAGGTCGACCTGCAGGTGGGATCGGTTGGAGGAAACCGACCGGCCTCCCCGGTGGTTGCTTTCGTGTCTGGCAGTCGGGGCAGGAGAGAACGTACTTTGATTACGTATGAGAACATCTTCGGCCAGAAATATCGGCAACGAACTTTCTCGCATGTGCGCCTGACACTGTTGCGAACGACGGGCCGATCCCGCCGAAGCCACCACTGTTGCGAAGCCACCTCCGAAATCCCACCGCTGACCTCCACTGTTGCGAAAGACGGCGACGCCAACCCGGTCCCACAGGCGCCACTGCTTTCTACTCCGCCGGCAAGGTCACCAGCCGTTTGGTAGCGTATGTTTCTCAGCTCGCGACTGCTTCTGCGCAGAGCTGATAAGACGAGCGGACGAGACGACGGTGAGTTAAACAAGGTTTATGTACAGCATATGTACAGAAGCGTTACAATTACGAAGAGCCGAGCTCTCCTCTCTAACACATAGGTCAGCTTTTCGCCTAAAACCGCCGACTCACACACATGTCGGCTCTCCGACACGGGGACTCCTCTCCATAGGACCGCCGATCGCGACGCGCCGCAGGGCTTCTTTTATTTACACCCGGTCCAACCAAAATGTCCAATCAGAAGCGCCGCTGGTCGTCAGGGCAGATTCCTCCAATGGGGTCGCCGCGCAATGCGTCAGACCCCCAGACACGAGGACGCCGGCTCGCTGTCACGTGCTCTGCTGATTCACTGCACGTGGGCCAGAGAGGCGTCGCGCGTGTTTACGCCGTTGAGTTGTTCGCGTCCGGCGAACTGCGGGCTGGCCTTGACCCAGATTGCCTTTTTCAGAGGCACGGACGTTTGACGAGGACTCGCTGGCATAACAGCACCCCCGCCGCCAGACAATGCACCGGAAAGACGAGCTGCTTCCACGGGGCTCGGATGTCAGGTGCGCTCGTTCGCCAGGTCCCTCCAGGTTCGCCTCCAGGGCCATGGGGAGAATACAGCTCCAGACCGTTTCGGGAACACATCCCATTCTTGACGACGGATTCCAGCTCCACTGGTTTTTCACCACAACTTGTCGACCAGCTTCACTCGTCTCTTCTGACCATCTTCGGTTTCAGCACTTGTCGATGGTTCTGCAACTTGCTAAGAACGGTTCGACAACAAACAACACACGACACAAGCAAGTGCCCTCGGTCACCCGACAGAACACCAGACAAAGTATAGTACAACATATACCTATCTACGTGTCTATCGGAATTTTGTTCCCTCTACATCAAGAGGCACATGTGGGACAAAAGACCCTTAAAATGACAACTCAATTTTTTTCCCACGTACAACAACGTAACGAATTAGAATACCACATAAAGTTGGCCCCTTGAGATCACACTGAACGAGAGCGCTCAGCCCAGGTCGTGATGAGGTCAAAATTTTGCCCCGAATCGCCAGCCAGAAACCGAAAGGTTGAGAAGGTACTAGCTAGAACGCACTGCTCAATGCACCTGCATTAGCGTTTAGCTTTCCTTTTTTTTGATAGCGAACGTCAAAGTTGCGCTGTGGAGCAATATGCTCCACTTCAGTAACCGGCCACTTTTAGGCGACGATACCTATGCGGCACCAAGAGCGGCTCACACTTTCGACGTTGCACAGGGGAACAACGATACGGCTTGCTACGAATTGACTCCTCACCGCTTAGCTTGATATCGTGTTCGATCACCCTCGTGTTTCCGGGGCGGTCCGAAAACACGTCTTCAAACTCGGAACCAATCTTTCTCAGGTCCTCCTTCACATAAGCTAGGCTCTAGGTTCAACTGTTCCCAGATTACTTCCGATTTCCTTTCGATTATCTCACTAGAACTAAAAATTTCTGCTTCCTCTTCCTCTGAAGCACTTAAAAGTAAATTTACGACTGCTTTCAAGTTACTGTGATAAATTTTGTTCGGCCGCCTTTCTAGTTTAAATTCACAATTGGTATCAGAAAGCTTCGATACTACTTTTGAGGGCCCTTCCCAATCAACCTCAAGCTTGTTCCTTTTGGACGGCTGCAGCAGCATTACCTGATTATCAACTTCAAAAGCACGCTTCTTCACCGATTCCTCGTAGTGCTCCTTCGACAGCACTTGTGCCGCGTTTTTCTGGCTTTCCACTAGCGCTTCAATTTGGCTTTCCACTAGCGCTTCAATCGAGAGATCCTCACGCTGCTCTCGAATGAGCGTCTCTCGATCAACTCTCGGCAGCTCGCTCCAACTTTCCGCTACAGGCGAGAGCGTTGCAACCCTCTCGCTCTGACTCAATGGCGCCATGTCGTCTCCCCTTTCTACGGAAACCGCGCCGGCCGGTTCGGCAACGGGCCGCTCGCGTGACTGCTCACATGACTCATGCGGAAACTTTCCCTTCTGGGGTTCCGTCGACCCGCCGACAAGGTCAGTTGAGAGTTCACCGCATTGAACCAGATCAAGCTGCCGCGATAGCTTCCGCGCTTGCGATCGCGTGAGAGCCATGCACGCTAAGTTGGGGAAGAACGATTTGCCCTGCTCTTTGAGAAGCTGCTCCGAGTTGTTGGAGAAAAGATAAGGAAAACGATCGGGAAGCGCGGCAGACACAGCCGCTTCGGTGCTAAGCTTACCGAACGGGCCTTCAATGACAACGGTGGCGATTGGTAAGCGAACACTCTGCTCCTCGGCGACTTGCCTGATCCATGCGCATTCTCCTGTTAAGTCATCCGGAGACACCAATGAAGGATGGACAACGTCCATGGTTGCCGCTGAGTCTCTGAGTGCTCGGCACCTTTTCTCATTCACCCTAATTTCTTGGAGATACGGCTCCAACAACCGCATGTTTTTTTCTGATTCTCGGATTGTTGCGAAGGCAAACTTTTCCTGACAGTTTCTCGCGATGTGCCCTTCCTTTTTACAGTTGTAGCAGATTAGCGGCTTCCGTTTGTTTTCCGATTCAAATGCCTGTGTGGTAGAAACCTCACTCGATTTCTCCGCTTCTGTTTGCCCTTCCCCTACACTGTCCTTCGTAAGAGACGGGTCCTTCTTGAAATTACGGTACGGAACGGGTTTCCGTTGATCAGGTTTCTTTGAAAAGCCCTCTTTTTTCTCATCCTTTTCAACGCGCACTGCCCTGCTGTGCAACTTTCGGCGAGTATAATACTCCTCAGCTAACTCGGCTGCCTTGTTTAGCTGTACTTCACCAAGCCTGTCCTGCAGCCAAAGTCTGACATTATCCTCGATGCAGCGGTAGAATTGCTCCAATGCAACGCATTCCACCACTTTATCGCGGTCGTCATAAACACCTTCGCCCTTGAGCCATTCAATTAAATCGGCTTTAAGACGAAACGCGAAGTCAACGTGTGACTCATTCCCCTTTTCAGCATACCGGAACCTTTGCCTGAAAGCCTCGGGTGATAACTTATAACGTCTCAAGAGCACTTCCTTAACCTCGTCATAGCTCTCAAACGCTTCCCTCGACAAGCAAGTTATCGCGTCGGACACTTCGCCGGGAAGAAGAGCTAGCAGGTTCCGCGCCCAAAGAGGCCGCTCCAAAGCGTTTCGCTCACAGACGTGTTCAAACTTGACGAGATACTTCGCCATGTCCTCGCCTACTACGAACGGTGGCAGTTGGTCCCGAATTCTAAAACCGCTGACCTGAATCGTCGGAGAAGCTACGCTAGGCGCCTGCGAACACTGTAGGATGGCCAATTCTAGTCGTTTCAACTCTAGGCGCTCCTGTCTCTCGGCCTCCTCGCGGCGTTCTCGCCTTTCAGCCTCCTCACGAGCTTCTCGCCTTTCAGCCTCCTCACGAGCTTCTCGCCTTTCAGGCTCCTCACGGCGTGCTTTGATATCCGCCCAGGCCTCATCGACTTCCTCAGCCGACACTTCCTCATCCTTCATGATCTCAAGGATCGCTTGCTTTCGTTTCGCACGGCCCAAAGTAATGCCGAGTTCCTCACAAATTTCGACGAGTTCCTTCACTTTAAGGTTCTCCATCGTTCACACTAGCCTCTTGCTGTTTGCCCCTGTTAACAATTTACTTGCCGTACCCACTATAAGTCAACTAGCAAGACGCGCAAGCAATTTTTCACACTCCCGTGTTTACCCCCTCCGCATTAACTTTGGTTTCAAAGCACTTCGACTTTGCTTGAAACGATCAAAGCTCACTACAATGCTTCACACAGCCCTTCTCTAAACTACTACAACCTGAGCTAGAGTAGTCTGGTGAACTGAGGGGAAAACATCAGGCACTCACCGCATCGATGTCGCTGACGCCGGCCGATCCCGCAGCTGCCAACCACTGTTGCGAACGACGGGCCGATCCCGCCGAAGCCACCACTGTTGCGAAGCCACCTCCGAAATCCCACCGCTGACCTCCACTGTTGCGAAAGACGGCGACGCCAACCCGGTCCCACAGGCGCCACTGCTTTCTACTCCGCCGGGAAGGTCACCAGCCGTTTGGTAGCGTATGTTTCTCAGCTCGCGACTGCTTCTGCGCAGAGCTGATAAGACGAGCGGACGAGACGACTGTGAGTTAAACAAGGTTTATGTACAGCATATATACAGAAGCGTTACAATTTCGGCACTGGGGCCGACAGAGACTCGAAGAGCCGAGCTCTCCTCTCTAACACATAGGTCAGCTTTTCGCCTAAAACCGCCGACTCACACACATGTCGGCTCTCCGACACGGGGACTCCTCTCCATAGGACCGCCGATCGCGACGCGCCGCAGGGCTTCTTTTATTTACACCCGGTCCAACCAAAATGTCCAATCAGAAGCGCCGCTGGTCGTCAGGGCAGATTCCTCCAATGGGGTCGCCGCGCAATGCGTCAGACCCCCAGACACGAGGACGCCGGCTCGCTGTCACGTGCTCTGCTGATTCACTGCACGTGGGCCAGAGAGGCGTCGCGCGTGTTTACGCCGTTGAGTTGTTCGCGTCCGGCGAACTGCGGGCTGGCCTTGACCCAGATTGCCTTTTTCAGAGGCACGGACGTTTGACGAGGACTCGCTGGCATAACAGCACCCCCGCCGCCAGACAATGCACCGGAAAGACGAGCTGCTTCCACGGGGCTCGGATGTCAGGTGCGCTCGTTCGCCAGGTCCCTCCAGGTTCGCCTCCAGGGCCATGGGGAGAATACAGCTCCAGACCGTTTCGGGAACACATCCCATTCTTGACGACGGATTCCAGCTCCACTGGTTTTTCACCACAACTTGTCGACCAGCTTCACTCGTCTCTTCTGACCATCTTCGGTTTCAGCACTTGTCGATGGTTCTGCAACTTGCTAAGAACGGTTCGACAACAAACAACACACGACACAAGCAAGTGCCCTCGGTCACCCGACAGAACACCAGACAAAGTATAGTACAACATATACCTATCTACGTGTCTATCGGAATTTTGTTCCCTCTACATCAAGAGGCACATGTGGGACAAAAGACCCTTAAAATGACAACTCAATTTTTTTCCCACGTACAACAACGTAACGAATTAGAATACCACATAAAGTTGGCCCCTTGAGATCACACTGAACGAGAGCGCTCAGCCCAGGTCGTGATGAGGTCAAAATTTTGCCCCGAATCGCCAGCCAGAAACCGAAAGGTTGAGAAGGTACTAGCTAGAACGCACTGCTCAATGCACCTGCATTAGCGTTTAGCTTTCCTTTTTTTTTGATAGCGAACGTCAAAGTTGCGCTGTGGAGCAATATGCTCCACTTCAGTAACCGGCCACTTTTAGGCGACGATACCTATGCGGCACCAAGAGCGGCTCACACTTTCGACGTTGCACAGGGGAACAACGATACGGCTTGCTACGAATTGACTCCTCACCGCTTAGCTTGATATCGTGTTCGATCACCCTCGTGTTTCCGGGGCGGTCCGAAAACACGTCTTCAAACTCGGAACCAATCTTTCTCAGGTCCTCCTTCACATAAGCTAGGCTCTAGGTTCAACTGTTCCCAGATTACTTCCGATTTCCTTTCGATTATCTCACTAGAACTAAAAATTTCTGCTTCCTCTTCCTCTGAAGCACTTAAAAGTAAATTTACGACTGCTTTCAAGTTACTGTGATAAATTTTGTTCGGCCGCCTTTCTAGTTTAAATTCACAATTGGTATCAGAAAGCTTCGATACTACTTTTGAGGGCCCTTCCCAATCAACCTCAAGCTTGTTCCTTTTGGACGGCTGCAGCAGCATTACCTGATTATCAACTTCAAAAGCACGCTTCTTCACCGATTCCTCGTAGTGCTCCTTCGACAGCACTTGTGCCGCGTTTTTCTGGCTTTCCACTAGCGCTTCAATTTGGCTTTCCACTAGCGCTTCAATCGAGAGATCCTCACGCTGCTCTCGAATGAGCGTCTCTCGATCAACTCTCGGCAGCTCGCTCCAACTTTCCGCTACAGGCGAGAGCGTTGCAACCCTCTCGCTCTGACTCAATGGCGCCATGTCGTCTCCCCTTTCTACGGAAACCGCGCCGGCCGGTTCGGCAACGGGCCGCTCGCGTGACTGCTCACATGACTCATGCGGAAACTTTCCCTTCTGGGGTTCCGTCGACCCGCCGACAAGGTCAGTTGAGAGTTCACCGCATTGAACCAGATCAAGCTGCCGCGATAGCTTCCGCGCTTGCGATCGCGTGAGAGCCATGCACGCTAAGTTGGGGAAGAACGATTTGCCCTGCTCTTTGAGAAGCTGCTCCGAGTTGTTGGAGAAAAGATAAGGAAAACGATCGGGAAGCGCGGCAGACACAGCCGCTTCGGTGCTAAGCTTACCGAACGGGCCTTCAATGACAACGGTGGCGATTGGTAAGCGAACACTCTGCTCCTCGGCGACTTGCCTGATCCATGCGCATTCTCCTGTTAAGTCATCCGGAGACACCAATGAAGGATGGACAACGTCCATGGTTGCCGCTGAGTCTCTGAGTGCTCGGCACCTTTTCTCATTCACCCTAATTTCTTGGAGATACGGCTCCAACAACCGCATGTTTTTTTCTGATTCTCGGATTGTTGCGAAGGCAAACTTTTCCTGACAGTTTCTCGCGATGTGCCCTTCCTTTTTACAGTTGTAGCAGATTAGCGGCTTCCGTTTGTTTTCCGATTCAAATGCCTGTGTGGTAGAAACCTCACTCGATTTCTCCGCTTCTGTTTGCCCTTCCCCTACACTGTCCTTCGTAAGAGACGGGTCCTTCTTGAAATTACGGTACGGAACGGGTTTCCGTTGATCAGGTTTCTTTGAAAAGCCCTCTTTTTTCTCATCCTTTTCAACGCGCACTGCCCTGCTGTGCAACTTTCGGCGAGTATAATACTCCTCAGCTAACTCGGCTGCCTTGTTTAGCTGTACTTCACCAAGCCTGTCCTGCAGCCAAAGTCTGACATTATCCTCGATGCAGCGGTAGAATTGCTCCAATGCAACGCATTCCACCACTTTATCGCGGTCGTCATAAACACCTTCGCCCTTGAGCCATTCAATTAAATCGGCTTTAAGACGAAACGCGAAGTCAACGTGTGACTCATTCCCCTTTTCAGCATACCGGAACCTTTGCCTGAAAGCCTCGGGTGATAACTTATAACGTCTCAAGAGCACTTCCTTAACCTCGTCATAGCTCTCAAACGCTTCCCTCGACAAGCAAGTTATCGCGTCGGACACTTCGCCGGGAAGAAGAGCTAGCAGGTTCCGCGCCCAAAGAGGCCGCTCCAAAGCGTTTCGCTCACAGACGTGTTCAAACTTGACGAGATACTTCGCCATGTCCTCGCCTACTACGAACGGTGGCAGTTGGTCCCGAATTCTAAAACCGCTGACCTGAATCGTCGGAGAAGCTACGCTAGGCGCCTGCGAACACTGTAGGATGGCCAATTCTAGTCGTTTCAACTCTAGGCGCTCCTGTCTCTCGGCCTCCTCGCGGCGTTCTCGCCTTTCAGCCTCCTCACGAGCTTCTCGCCTTTCAGCCTCCTCACGAGCTTCTCGCCTTTCAGGCTCCTCACGGCGTGCTTTGATATCCGCCCAGGCCTCATCGACTTCCTCAGCCGACACTTCCTCATCCTTCATGATCTCAAGGATCGCTTGCTTTCGTTTCGCACGGCCCAAAGTAATGCCGAGTTCCTCACAAATTTCGACGAGTTCCTTCACTTTAAGGTTCTCCATCGTTCACACTAGCCTCTTGCTGTTTGCCCCTGTTAACAATTTACTTGCCGTACCCACTATAAGTCAACTAGCAAGACGCGCAAGCAATTTTTCACACTCCCGTGTTTACCCCCTCCGCATTAACTTTGGTTTCAAAGCACTTCGACTTTGCTTGAAACGATCAAAGCTCACTACAATGCTTCACACAGCCCTTCTCTAAACTACTACAACCTGAGCTAGAGTAGTCTGGTGAACTGAGGGGAAAACATCAGGCACTCACCGCATCGATGTCGCTGACGCCGGCCGATCCCGCAGCTGCCAACCACTGTTGCGAACGACGGGCCGATCCCGCCGAAGCCACCACTGTTGCGAAGCCACCTCCGAAATCCCACCGCTGACCTCCACTGTTGCGAAAGACGGCGACGCCAACCCGGTCCCACAGGCGCCACTGCTTTCTACTCCGCCGGGAAGGTCACCAGCCGTTTGGTAGCGTATGTTTCTCAGCTCGCGACTGCTTCTGCGCAGAGCTGATAAGACGAGCGGACGAGACGACTGTGAGTTAAACAAGGTTTATGTACAGCATATATACAGAAGCGTTACAATTTCGGCACTGGGGCCGACAGAGACTCGAAGAGCCGAGCTCTCCTCTCTAACACATAGGTCAGCTTTTCGCCTAAAACCGCCGACTCACACACATGTCGGCTCTCCGACACGGGGACTCCTCTCCATAGGACCGCCGATCGCGACGCGCCGCAGGGCTTCTTTTATTTACACCCGGTCCAACCAAAATGTCCAATCAGAAGCGCCGCTGGTCGTCAGGGCAGATTCCTCCAATGGGGTCGCCGCGCAATGCGTCAGACCCCCAGACACGAGGACGCCGGCTCGCTGTCACGTGCTCTGCTGATTCACTGCACGTGGGCCAGAGAGGCGTCGCGCGTGTTTACGCCGTTGAGTTGTTCGCGTCCGGCGAACTGCGGGCTGGCCTTGACCCAGATTGCCTTTTTCAGAGGCACGGACGTTTGACGAGGACTCGCTGGCATAACAACACCTAAGTGGCCTGCCGTGGTGGCGTCATGGCAGTACCTTAAAATCTCAGATCTCAAGCATTTGGGGACAACGAGCGCAGCACGATCCTCCTGAAACCCTTTCATCCTTTGATACAGTACACCGTCGATCAACCGAAAGCTCCGTGCCGTTCTTTTAGTTTTCCTGACAACGGGCGCATCCGGGTGCTCGAGGTGCTGCATAATTTCTTTCACCCATGGGTCTGCCCTCTGCTTTTTTCCAACATCCACCTGATCCAGAACCAGCAGCGGTAAGGGGTTTTCTTCGCTTACAGGCGCGGGATCATGAGGAAGGCGGGAAAGCGTGTCGGCATTTCCATTCTTGAGGCCAGGGCGGTGTCGCAACGTTATGTCGAATTCCTGAAGCAACAGAGACCATCGCATAAGACGACCGTTCGGATTCCTTACTTTCATTAGCCAAGCCAGGCTGGCTTGGTCGGTCACGACCGTGAACTTAGAACCAAAGACGTATGGCCGAAACTGTCCGCAGGCGTACACAACGGCGAGGCATTCTTTCTCAGTTGTACTGTAGTTCATCTCAGCCTTGTTAATGTGGCGGCTGGCATAGGTGACGACTCTCTCTTGAGTTCCAATTTTCTGTACAAGCACGGCGCCGATGCCGTAATAACAGGCATCAGTGTGCACCTCTATTGGCCTTCCCGGCTCAAAGTGACGCAGAATTGGGGCTGTGATTTGCTTCTCTTTGAGGGATTGCATGGCCACTTCGCATGCCGCATCCCAGACGAAAGGAACATCCTTTTTGGTTAAGTTGGTCAGAGGTCGAGAAATGCGAGAGAAATCTTTGATGAATCGCCAATAGTAGTTACAGATTCCGAGAAAGCTCTGCACACCTTTCTTGTTTCGCCGCTTTGGGAATTTTTCGATCGCTGCTACTTTGTCTGGGTCCGGCCAGATGCTTTCACCTGTGAGAATCTGTCCAAGATATTTGATCTCCTGGCGGGCGAAGCTGCATTTTTCGGACTTCAGTCGTAAGTTTGCCGCGCGTCCAAAGCCGAAAACACACTTTCCAAATCTTGCAAATGAGTTGCCATAGTCTTCGCAAAATAACGATGTCGTCCAAGTAGGCCAAACAAACTCTCCAGAGAAGACCACTGAGGACTTTGTTAATCATTCTCTGGAATGTGGCAGGGGCGTTGCACAGGCCGAAAGGGACAACATTGAATTCGTACAGGCCGGGTCCACAGGCAAATGCGGTCTTTTGCTTATCTTCCTCCTTGATGCCCACTTGCCAGTAGCCTGATGTTAGATCAAGTGTGGTGAAATATTTTGACCCCTGTAGCACGTCGAGAATGTCATCAATTCGTGGCAGTGGGTGCACATCTTTTTTAGTGACCTCATTGACTCTGCGGAAATCGACGCAGAAACGCCAAGTCCCATTTGGCTTCTTCACGAGGACGACAGGTGATGACCAAGGACTGTGAGACTCTCTAATTATCCCATCACGCAGCATGTCTTCTACTTGTTGCTCAATCTGTTGTCTTTCAAAAGGGGAATGACGATATGGGTGCTGATGAATTGGTCGAGAATCACCTGTGTCGATCACATGTTCAGCGACATGAGTCTGCCGGATGGGGTTGTCACTGCTCGTAAATAGATGGCGGTATTTCTCAATGAGCGACAGCAGTTCATCCCGTTCAGATGGCTCTAGGTGATCCCCAGTCTTTATGTCAAACTCTTGAGGCACTTGATCGTTATGGGGGCCGTGATTGCCAGCTGTGCGTCATAAATAGATGAAGCCCATCCAAGCTTTGTTCCGCTGACCAGGTTTACTGGCGACTTGGTAGGATTAGCTATGCGAATAAGGCCTCTCCCATGCACGATCCTCGTTATTGTGCGTGCAACCTGAAGTCCGTTTCTGAGCGTGCTGTTCGGTTCGATGAGGTGAATTCCGTCCCTTGCGGCCTTTACTTATATAGCGACTTCTGTGCGAGGTTCAATGCGAATTTGCTCGTGGCACCGCACTTAAGTACATCATTATGTTTGGGGGCACTTGAGTCTATACGTAGCCGGAAAATTTCACCGTTTAGCTGCAGCTCTTTTTTGGAGAAATCAATGAGAAGCCGGGTTGCTCGACAAAAAGGAAGACCACCGAGTAGCTCGTACGGGCAATCCTTGACCACTAAAAACGTCTCGTGAACTTTGGTGGTGCCAAATTTAAGTTTTATTTCAGCTTCACCATTGGGGGTGAGCAAGCCTCCGCCAATTCCTCGGATGAATATGTCTTTTCTCGATTTGAATGAAGCTCATATTTTGTTAGCTAATTCTTCTGAGACGACATTTACGGCCGAGCCGGTGTCAATTACAAGTTTTGTTTCTGTACCGTTGGCTCGTGTGGGGACTGTGAGAAGCTGACCTTCCGACAATGTGCCGATGGGGCGGCCGGGCTGGCCCCCTAGGCCCGGCCGTTCTCGTTTCCCGAAGGATTAGGCTGTACATTCTGATTACCTTGGAGCTCCGCCTGATCGTTCCTGCCATCTCGAAACCGCTGCCAGCACTGTTGTGCTATGTGACCTATGCGGCGGCAAATCTGGCATCGGGGACGCCCGTCGTTGGCACGGGAAGTTCTCTGAGGCCAAGGCATTGGGGGGCGACGCACCTCGTCTTCGATGCTTTTTAGCCGGTCAGACAGCAAGGCGATCGAGTCCGCAATCGCTTTTAGGTCTCTTTCGCTGTCAGCAGCCTCCCGTGGGCAACGCAATTCGGCCGCGGCGCAAGTGGCGACATACGTAGGAGGAGGGTGCCCTGTCGCTGCGGCGGGTGTGAACCCTACGGGATGCGCGATGTTTTGCGTCCACGACTGCGATCCGGTAGAATACTGGATGCCAATCGGTTGTAGCCCCGACACACGGCTCATCAAAGCTGCCAGATTTATGCGTTGTAAAATTTGAAGGAATGCAGTGCAGCTCTCCGGGTTTGCGATTATCATCTTCTCCAGAATATCCGGACGCAAACCGCGCATAAGGTGCCGCAGCCGATCATCTTCCGTCATGGACGGGTTCACTCTGGCACACAGCTGTACGACGTCATAGTAGTACTGCTCGGGGGTTTCGGACGGCAATTGGGTGCGGTTTTGTAGCCGCAAATGGGCGATCTCGACTGAGTGGCGACTCGTAAAGGACGTTTCTAGTAGCGTCGCCCATTCTTCCCATGTATTAGGGGCACCGGTTAGAATTTGAGTAGTGTGCCACTTTTTCGCATCTCCGTCTAAAGCCAGATATAGAAATTTCACCTTCGTGGCTTGGTCCCAATTCTTAAGCGACGCTACATGTTCGTAGCAAAGTAGCCACTCGGAAATAGATTCCTCCGGCGCGCCTCTAAAGACTGGTGGTCCGACGAATGGTTTAGCTTGGGGGGTAGACATAGCAGAGAAGAAGGTAGGGGGTTCCGTCATAGTAGAGCAGCCAGAGGTAGATTCCTGATATTTGTTGTTGACTCGGGGCATAATTTCAGAGCGGGACTATCGTTACCGAGCAACCTCCACCACTTTGTAGCGAAACGTCGGTGTTGTTCAAGTTAGGCGCATCGGACGACCAGGGAGACGAATAAGTGTGGGTGAATCTCCGCGGAGGCAATCGATGAGAACTCAGCACGATGATTTCGGGGATCACTCATTGGGGGATTATTTATATAATATAACTTAACTTTACAAAATGCACTGAGTCACAAATACAAGATATGGAAAAAGGTGGCATACCCATCAGCTTGCATAGCTGGTCTCCGGTGGTGAGATCCGCTGTTGACCCTGACTCCGCCCTCTTTTCGAATTCAAACATCCTCTTTTTAACCCTTGGTCGAACAAAGAGTCTTCACAAAAACCAATCACATGTTGGGACTCGCAGCATCACAACCAATCACAGAAACACTTTCATAAAAGGCACTACATTTGTAAAAACCTCGTCCCCAAAATGAAACACGCAAAGGGATAGGTCCTCCGCACGTGACACTCTCTCCCATGCCAGGCCGTGCTGCCCAACATTACTCGTGCTGCCTCCTTCGGCTGACTACCGTCGGCGGCCGTTCCCACGCTCGGGCCCCGTCAGTTCTTTCATTAACTGTTGCTTCCTAGAAGCGTCCTTAAGAGCGATGGGTACACCATTGGGCTCCGTGCGCTTACCAGGTGTACATGCGACAGCGAGGCGCCCCGACAACAGCGCGGGAGAATATGGTCGTTTACCTGCCACCACTATGTCTCGGTCAGGCTAAGTGGTCGCGTCCCCATGTCATTCTCAATGACACGCGTGCCTGTTAACAATGGCTTAAACTCAGACGGTGACGCCGGACCTGCCTCTTGCTAGACGCTTTTCCGAGTAAGCTTTCCCCTTCTAATCCCGAACGGGGCGACCTTGACTGCTCCGCTTGTGAGCCGTAAAAGAACAGGGTTCTCCGCGAAACCTTGCTCTCGCGGCAGCATCACGAACTCTCAACGACGCCGATCGTGACCTGAAGTCGTTCATGTCGCGCGCCTCAAGCCGTTTCATGCGCGTTAACAAACTGAAACAGTGTTTTTTGTACTATTATTGTATCGTAATTTATTCATTGTACTTTCTTGCATTATTGTTGTACCTTCTTCTTAGTTAAAGCATCGGGACGATGCCTTTTTCAGAGGGGGCAATGCCACGTTATATTTCTCAAGTTTTGTTATCGCCCCAAAACTTTACACAATTCTCAGCGCAAACCGCGCCTGCAGTTTTCGAGAAGCTTCCGGACTTTAGTAGATCATTTCGATAAGATCACGCCCACTCTGCGAACTGTACACATTATTCTGGAACCTACGCTCCCGCCAGCGATAACGCTAGAACATTCGATGGCAAGAGTATAAATGCCGACGCACTTCGCCGCTTGTGAGTAGTTGATCGACGGCCGACGCTCCGTTCGCCGCTATCTCTGCTACTGTAATCGGACTTTCCGTTTACCGGGCACAGGTTCGCTCAAATAAACAGTTAAATTCCAACACAAAGTCTCCTGTCTTCGGCCACGTCACGACCCAGTGACAATATACAAGGTGAGCTCTCGTACATGACGAGCTCTTTCTTACATAGCGAGCTTTCGAATCTGGCGTTCCTCTACATGGTGCTCCTTCGAATGAGCAGGGTGGCTAATTATAAAGGGTATGTTCTCCCCAGATCCCTAGATCAGAGAATACGTGCAGAGGTTTACTATCCAATCACAGATCACACACAACTGGCGTGGGAACGAGCATGCACGGCCCACGTGAACGTCCAATATTGAGGCGTGATCACTGTACTCCAAAGTGGCACCAGTGAGGCTCTTCCTCGTCGTGTGCGTGCCGCTGGTCGAGCGGTCGCAAGCTCACGACAGCATACATCAAAGGGTCCGCCGATCTGTTCGCTTAATCAGCGGGGCGATTTGCTCCTGCCGCCACAGCATGTTTCAATGAAGCTGCCGCACTTGTCGTCTCCCAAACCGCTTACGGCGTCGTGGCGACACGACGCCTCACCCTCTGTCTAGGAGGGACAATAACTGGCGGGCATAGGCTGCCGACCAGTCGGCTACTTGATTGAGGATCCAAAGAGCGCCGCTTCGTCATCATCTCTGGCGCCAGTCACAACAATATGCTGTGAGTGACGCTGACGCAGGCGGCAAAATCCAGTCAAGAGTTTTCATATAATTGCTGTCACAATAAAATATGGAACGGTATTTTTCCTCTTGGGCCATCAGAGGGCAGGTAATATTCAAACGTCGCATATTCCAGAGGGGCAAAATAATACTGTTGTCGCGAAGGCAATGTCTCGCGGAAAGCTTTTTCCTTCGCAGCTACAGCTGGAGTTCGTTCTTTGCCAGATGCTCTTGTTAGGGGCGCTATTTAATGACTTGTCTCGGGGAGGGCGCCTCGAGGAAGAATGAAAGTCTGAACGGAAATGGCTGCATCCGGTCGGTCACTGTGCGCTTCACGCCAAACCGCGCTGCAGAAATTAGGTGGCTTTATACTTCAGCTAACCACTACCACCACCGCCCCAAACGAGCGAGGCACCGCTTGGGTCCTCCGGGGCAAAAGGGGACCGAAGTTTGAGCACTTGTTAGCGCGGCCGTTTTAGAGAATGGGCCCGTTTCCAGAAGCTGCCACCATTTTGTTGGAAAGCAGGTTTCACGCGACCATGAAAACTCGTGTTGCATTGGTTATCCTCGGCTTGCTTCATTGGTCCGCGCACCCGTGGATGCTGGAAAACCCTACTTAAGTAGCGACTCGGGCCCATTTTGGGGTGAGCGGACTCGGGGTCAATAGCGCATCTGACCACTGGAGACCAGTCATGCAAGCCGATGGGTATGCCACCTTTCTCCATATCTTGTAGTTGTGACTCAGTGCATTTTGTAAAGTTAAGTTATATTATATAAATAAACCCCCGATGAGTGCTCCCCGAAATCAACGTGTCGACTTGTCATCGCTTGCCTGTGCGGAATCGCTCCCTCACTTATTCGTCCGGATGGTCATCAGATGTGTCTAGCTTAACCCCCCCCCCCCCCCCGAATTTCACTACAAAGTGGTGCAGGTTCTGGGTAGTGATATTAGCACTCTAAAATTATGCCCCGTGTCAATAACAAGTATATGCAAACAACCTCGGACTTTTCTACTATGACGGAACCCCCTACCTTCCTCTCCGCTATGTCTACCCCCCAAGCAAAAGCTTTCGTCGGACCCCCAGTGTTCAGAGGCGTGCCGGAGGAATATATTTCCGAGTGGCTACATCGCTACGAGCATGCAGCGTCATTGAACAATTGGGACCAATCCACAAAGGTTAATTTTTTTAATTTGGCACTAGATAAGAATGTAAACAAGTGGCACATGACGCAAATTTTAACGGGCGCCCCGAATTCATGGGAAGAGTGGGCGACGCTCTTGATGTTCTACCAGCCTGCAGTCATGGACGCAAGACATCGCGCGTCCGGTTGGTTTTGCACCCGCCGCAGCAACAATACTGCCCCTTCCGGGTGTCGCCAGCTGCGCCGCGGCTGAGTTGCGTTGCCCGCGGGAGGCTCCCCACTGCGAAAGAGACCTAAAGGCAATTGCCGACTCCATCGCGTCGCTTTCTGACCGGCTCAAAAGCATCGAGGACGACATGTACCGCCCCCAAATGCCTTGGCCACCTAGAACTTCTCACGCCAACGACGGGCGTCCCCGATGCCAGATTTGCTCCCGCATTGTCCACATAGCGCTGGAATGCTGGCTCCGGCTCGAAGGCTGCAGAATCAACCATAAAGAGCCCGTTGAGAACCAGATTGAACAGCATAACCCTTCGGCAAACGTGAATGGCCGGGCCTAGGGGGCCAGCCCGGTCGACCCATCGCCACACTGTCAAAAAGTCAGCTGATCACAGCCCCAGTTATGCGACAGATTGAGCGGGCTAATGTCGCCACGCTTTCCCGCCTTCCTCATGATCCCGCGCCGGTAAGCGAAGAAACCCCTTACCACTGCTGGTTCTGGATCAGGGGAGTATTGTAAAAAAGGAGAGAAAGGACTCGTGGATGAGAGACATCATGCAACGCCTGGAACAGCCAGGCGCTCCTGTTGTCAGAAAAACTAAAAGAACAGCACGGAGCTTTCGGCTGGTCGACGGTGTATTGCATCGAAGGGCGCAGGGATTTCGGGATCTCATGGCACTCGTTGTCCCGCACAGCTTGAAAACCAAGGTTACAAGACATTGTCATGAAGACGTGACGGGAGGTCACTTCAGATTCCGGCGAACATGGGAGAAAGTGAGGAGGCGCTACTTTTGGCCGGATATGTTTGCGCATGTACGCAATTACGTATTGTCCTGCCCGGAGTGCCAGGCGACAAAACCAGAACCAGGCGTCCCTCCGTTTTCTTCTTTGAACGGCAGCAAACCGTTTTTGTCCATTGACGCGAGTCGCCACTCTCAATGCGGGGACGAAAAAGTGCCGCACCGGCTCAACAAACCGCGAAAGGATAAACGAAAAAGAAAACAGCGAGCAAAAAAGAAATAAGAAGGCCTACGGGGCCAAACGATGCAGTGAGGTCCATCGCGAGGGAGACTTGTACGTGTGGACTTCCCCACGCACATGGAGAAAGACAACAAAGCTTTATGGCAGCGACAGCAGACCTTGCCGTCTTCTGCGCCACGTAGGCGAAAACATCTGGGAAATTTTACCCCAAGATGAACAAGAACGCCACGTTGTTAATGTTAAGCGTCCAAAGCCCTACCTCGTTAGATCCTCTTCTGATGCCGACGACGCCGACGATGAATCCGGTGATAATGAGAGGTGCGCGATCGAAGTGGTGATGTGCGCGAGTGCAGTGCGAGGAGTAATATCCGCGAACAACATCGAGGTGTTCACGTGCGCGAGTGCAGTGTGGACAGTGATGAACAGGAAATTCGTCCAAGTAATGTGCGAGTGGGGTTCACGAGTGGGTCAAGAACTCCACTTGCGACATAGTGTGCGCGGGACAGAGACCAGTGTTCCAGTACAGCAGTGCGAAGGCTCTGACACTGACACTGAACTTTACTCCGACTGGAAGACATTTCCAAGTGGTAACAATGCACAAAAAACGTCGGTGCTTACGACACGGACACTGAGTTGTATTACAGTGCTGACGAGTGAACTCCATTGATTTCTGTTTTGCGATGCTTCTTGTTTTTCACCTGTGGTGTTACATATGTAATTCTTTTAAACTTTTTACCTTTTAGACCCATGAATAAGCATCTTTAAATAACCACCTCAAACACTTGTTGAATGCAAAACTTTTTTGTGTTTTTACTCTGTTTGTTTTCGCGTTTTGCAGATAAAACAAGTGGGACACTCCTTTTTTTTAGGGGGGGGGGTGTCGCGAAGGCTCACGGAAAGCTTTTTCTTTTGCAGCTACAGGTGGGGTTCGTTCTTTGCCAGATGCTCTTGTTAGGGGGTGCTATTTAATGACTTGTCTCGGGGAGGGCGCCTCGAAGAAGAATGAGAGTCTGAACAGAAAGGGGTGTATCCGGTCGGTCACTGTGCGCTTCACGCCAAACCAGGCACCGTGCCGTGCTTTTGACCGGGCTGCAATTAGGTGCCTTTCTCCTTCTAACCACTACCACAACCGCTTCAAACGAGCGAGATGCCGCTTGGCGTGCTGGTGGTAGTGGTCCCCTTTTACCTCTGGGGCAAATTTCGGTCCCCTTTTGCCCCGGATGCAAAAGGGGACCGAAATTTGAGCACTTGTTAGCGCGTGAAGGCTGTTTTAGAGAATGTGGCCGTTTCCAGAAGCTGCCACCGTTTTGTTGCGAGGCAGGCTTCACACGACCATGAATACTCGCGTTGGATTGGTTATCATTGGCTTGCCTGATTGGTCCGCGCACCCGTGGATGCTGGAAAACCCTATTTAAGTAGCGACTTGGGCACTTTTTGGGGTGAGCGTACTCGGGGTCAACAGCGCATCTCACCACTGGAGACCAGTCATGCAAGCCGATGGGTATGTCACCTTTTTCCATGTCTTGTATTTGTGACTCAGTGCACTTTGTAAAGTTAAGTTATGTTATACAAATAAACCCCCAATGAGTGCTCCCCGAAATTAACGTGTCGACTTGTCATCGCTTGCCTGTGCGGAATCGCTCCCTCACTTATTCGTCCGGATGGTCATCAGATGTGTCTAGATTAACCCACCCCCCCCGTAGTTTCGCTACACCGTAGTCAATGGCCCGCAGGGGAACATTAGGGTGTCGTGCTTGGCTTCTGAAAATGAAGATACGTGGTTATATGGTCTTACGTAATCATGAACTATATATATATATATATATATATATATATATATATATATATATATATATATATATATATATATATATATATATATATATATATATATATATATATATATGAGAGATGGTATTTAAGAAAACTTCATTTTATTAAGCGTGGAAACTTGCGCAAGTTGACAGACAGGACATAACTGAATATACGAACAACGCAACTTCGAAGTAATCACACTGTAACTACTTCTAAGTGGCGTTGTTCGTATATTCAAAACTTCATTTATTTTTCGACGTGTTTCGGTCAGAGCCTAACCTTTATATATAAAGATATTTTACACATACGGAACATGGCGGCAACGGCAAATGCCCGCTCAGAGTGTACATACAGTTGGCAGTAGAAAAGAATATGACATGGCTCGTTTTAGTCCGTACTATATATGTCTATTACTTTCCCAAAGAAAGGTAGCCTGGTTGGAAAAGTGCCTTTCAGCGGGCGGTTACATTGGCCTCAATTGCACTTAGAAGAAACTTTGTCGCTTCTTGAGTAAAATGATCGTTAAACGCATTCGATTCTGTTTCAGGGCAGCAGTAGCCAGTGTTGCCTACCTGGCACTTTTGTTTTGCGCAACGCCGATGGCACGCTGCGAGAAATTGAGACCGCACATAATTTTCTTCCTTGCAGATGATGTGGTAAGCTCATGGTCACGAGGTACTTCTCGATGCACCATACAATTTTCTTTTCCTTTCTTTAGCCTGGTCGTAAATTCTTAACTGGTACGGCTCCTCAGTATAATATGACTTTTGTGGCATCTATAAAAAAAATGCCTGTTTTTAGCTAGAGCGTTTTGCACAGTTTTTTACCCTTGTTGCTTTGCACGTTTCGGTTGTTCTTGCGTCGCCCACGTGTACACCTTACAAATACGCATGAAATGGTTCAGTTTAATCGTCTTATATGTTTACAAATGTTAACGAATTAAGCACAAAACATTGTTGCGGAGAATGTTGGGTGATGTATCCCTCATATGTGTTTTTGGTGAATCTGCACAGATGTCTGTTCGTGCACTAAAGCGAGGCGATAATATTTAGCGATATTAATGGCGCAATTCAAGATATTTTACAAGACTTAGCACGATGAGGAATGCTGGAATGAATACATACAACTCCGTCGCACGCACATGCTTGAATTCCTAAAATATTTAATTGATTATAACTTAGCTATCTCCGATGAACACCTAAATATTTATCTACAATACCCTCTCTTTTTCACACGTTTGTCCTTCGAATCTGCGTCGATCGAACATTTTTAAAAAGTAAGAAGCACTCAAGAGGATGCATGGCGCCGACGATTTATATGATGAAGAGTTTTGTATCCCATGTGCTTATACCCTGTAAAGGAAGAATGATGTGCACATAAAATCAGGAGTCGAAAACACCCGTGCGCACTCAGGTACGCGCGCTGAGTGCGGGAGTAATTAGTGCGAGCATTGGCAATAATTCACTCTCACGAATAGTGCTGACGTAAGATCTTTTTGGTGAATACGGGCCTTCACTTCTTTCACGCGCTTTTACGCCATCCGCCATTGCAGGGATGGGACGACGTCAGCTTTCACGGCTCGTCCCAAATCCCGACGCCTAACTTGGACACCCTGGCCGCGGACGGAGTCATACTGAACAACTACTACGTCACGCCGTACTGCACTCCATCGAGGGCTGCCCTCATGACGGGACTCTACCCAATACGCACAGGTAAGCTCGAATTGAGGCGAACACAACGCCTGATTGCGAGAACAAGTCACTTCAACTATGTTCACTTATAAAGACATACTGCGCTAGTGTTCGTGCATGATGATTTGATAAGCTATACTTGAAGGACACACTCTTGTAATTTGTACGGATACCTGCCTAAACCGCATTAAAACATTGGTACAATGACGAAGAGAACGAAATAAACTAAAGAACTGAAAGATAATTGTAGAAGAGAGAAAAGAGACAATGCCTGTAAGCTAGGCCGGCTGGTCTTATTCATTCTAACTTTAATCTCCTTTGCACTAGCTCGCGGCAGTGCTGACCTTGTTTTCGTAATATATATATATATATATATATATATATATATATATATATATATATGTCTGTGTGTGTGTGGCTTTGTTTTAGTTCAAGTTCGTACACCTAGTTACCACACAGAAACGAAAGAGAAATATAACCCACATTTCGGTACATGTAATTTTTCACGAGAGTCTTGTAATGCCATTACTTTATACCAGGTATGCAGGGCATGCCGATAGATGTCGCTGAGCCGTGGGGGCTGCCGAGCGACGTGCGTATTTTGCCTCAGTACCTTAAAGAGTTCGGCTACGAGACACACCTGGTTGGTAAGGTATGCGCACCCACTTTCTGAATAAACCTTGTTTTTATTGAAGTTCATGCTCAAGCATCACTTGATGACAATTACGTGATGACGACAACTTTTTTTGTTTGTCCGCGCTCATACGAAGGAAGAGCCATGGCTCTGGATTAAGGAGGGCTCTTTTGCCAGTGGTATAAATTGCATGTGCTCTCCGAGTCATCGGTAATAACTGTTGACTGTTGAGAGCAAGCGCTTAACAACTCGCACGGCATGACAAGCTCTTGACTTGAGTCCAGGGGCGTAGGCAGACATTGTTTTCAGGAGGAGAGGGGAAAGGACTGAATCTGAAGTAGGGGCTCGCAGGCAGATGTGGTGTAGTGTCATTTTTCGCTTTGTATGCCATGGCGAAAATAATTTTCGTGGCGGGGGGACATGGAATCGGTGTGGTACCTCCTGCCTACGCCACTGCTTGAGTCCTGAGGAACTGAGATCCAGAGAAACGGAACCACTCCCCACCCTCTTGATTTAAATCCGTGGCTTTGCCCACGACTAGACCGGAAGACGAAGTCCCGCCGCGATGTCATGCATCCTCTGGACGGCCTGGACTTGAGTGTGAAAATTGCTGCTCTTAAGGAATTCCCCTCGTTATTCGTTCATGATAGTGGAAAGGCCCGAAGGGGCCGGACACAGCCAAAGCACTTGATGAAAAGAGCATGAGTCATGGTCATATTTAAAACACAAATGTGAGGGTTCTGGGCCTATCTTATGAAGAGACCGATGACTGCGATACGAGTGGATATGCATAAGGTTGAGTGTGCTAGCACCAAGTTTGTGGAATTTTGCGTGTGGATTGAAACTGTAATTTTGGTCACAAGTCCAAGCGCTTATTGTAAGTGGTGCGCACACCGCCGATACATTTCGAACTGCTCCTTCATGAGAACCTAATCGATCTGTTGCTCGCACTCACAAGCCACACTGATAAGATTTTTTCCCGTATTATTTTTTTGGATCAAATTGTCTTTTTTCAAGTTGCGTAGCGATATTTCGGCGCTTTTCATTCATGTTAGATTGTCTTGAAGCCATTTATGCTTCCTGGTGGTGCGAGCCACCGACTTTATATTTTAAGGTATTTTTTTCTTATATAGAGGGACAAAAAAGAACACACACACACACACACACACACACACACACACACGCACACACACACACACACACGCACGCACACGCACACACACGCACGCACACGCACACACACGCACGCACAAACACAAACACAAACACGCACATGCACGCGCGCGCGCGCGCGCGGACAGACGGATAGAGCAGATAAAGAGCTGAAACTCGGTTCACGGAAGTGATGAGGGTCGACGCTCAAAATATTTTCCTAGGTAGGCAACTTCGTAAAATTGATAAAAGGAATTTTTCAGTCTTTATAATCTAGTTGTATCATAGCGGCACTCGGAAGCTAGAGATATATTAGCAAAAAGAAATGTGAGCTGAACCTGCAGAAGTATCAGAAAAAAAAACACTCTCCCATCTACAAACTAAGCCATTCGTTAACTAACGCTGGGGCCAGTAGATTGGCTTTCATCAGAATGAATTCACATTCGTTCGGACGAAGGCTGTTCCAACGTCCCCAGCGTTAGTTAACGATGTTTCTGAGTGTATCTGAGCATCATGGGAGGGCTAACGTTGTGTTTCCTATAAATGTCTCGAAAGGAGTGCCTTGTTTTTCCACGCATGTGTGTTTCCCAACTTTCGACTTCTATATGCAGTGGCATCTGGGCTCTTACAAGGAGAGTCTTACGCCGACGTGCCGTGGCTTCGACAGCTTCTACGGCTTCTACTACGGAGAGGGGGACTATTACTCGCACACAATCAACGACGTACGTGAGCTGTCAAGGGCCTTCTTTTCAACATGAGGGTGTTTTATGCTGGTGTCCCGAAATACTTCACTGACGTATTTTAGTTACGGAAATACACGAGTGAAGTACAGAAGAAAAAAAACACAGTAGAAAGAGTTAGTTGACTAACCTGTTGGTTTAGGAGCTCTACACTCCACGCTATCGATGCTCATGCATGCGGCTTCACAAATGCACCTTTTGTGTCCCTGCCTCCCCTACACAGTGAGCTTGTTCGGTGTCGCCGTCTCGGACTAGTGAAGTGAAGTACTTCGTTATAACAATAACAAGAATAAACACTTTTATTATTTACATAAAATCAAGTTATTTTATCTCAGTATACAGAAAGTAGGCAAGCACTCTCAAATCGTGACTGGTAGATTGTCACTATCCCTCAAGAGGAAGGTATGTAACAGCTGCATCTTGCCGGTACTTAGCTACGGAGAAGAAACCCGGAGACTCACAAAGAGGGTTTAGCTTAAATTGAGAACCACGAAGTGAGCAGTGGAAAGTAAAATGGTGGGTGTAACCTTAAGAGGCAAGAAGAGAGCAGGGTGGATTAGGAAACAAACCAGGGTTAAATATATCCTAGTTGAAATCAAGAAGAGGAAATGGACATGGGCCAGGCATGTAGCACGTGGACAGGATAAACGCTGGCCATTAAGGGTAATTGACTGGTTTTCCAGAGAAGGCAAGTGGGTTAGACGGAGACAGAAAGTTAGGTGGGCAGATGAGATTAGGAAGTTTGCGGGTGTAAAGTGGTAGCAGCAAGCACAGGACTGTGTTGGCAGGCGGAACATGGGAGAGGCCTTGGTCCAGCAGTGGACGTAGTCAGGCTGATGATGATGATGATGATGATGATGATGATGATGCAGAAAGAGGTTTCGGATTCGGAGACTGAATTGGGAGCTCATGGCAGCGAAATGAAAAATGACTTCCCATATTTTCGACACAAACTACGAACTCTGCTTCTAGCGTTCTAGAAAGGCTATGTGGCATGCGCATGAGCACGGGCGTACGTACCCCAATTACTGGGGAGCACTCACCTTGGTGTTTCTCTGCTCATACGATGACGCTTTGAACGAGTGCACGTCGAGTACCAGTGTTATGTGCTTCCTGATGTAATTTTGCGTGAGACTCAGCGTATGCTGCATCCAAAATGAACTACTTCAGCAATCAGAAGAGTTAAATCGTGATCATATGTGTTAGTTGTCGAGATGATGGTGCGCCATCAGACATTAACGTCAAACGTTAACGTTAACGTCAAATGCTGCTATAGCTGTCAAACACCAACAAACATTGTGGAAGATCTGATGCATCAGCGTACAACAAATAACCAATTGTACTCCTGTGATGACATAGTTGACATTCGTGAGGGATCAACCAGGTTCTTTCTTTGTCATCTTCGGTGCAGTATATATTTTCCATACAGCAGCCGTATCGTAATCGAATCAAAGGTTACGTCATAAAAACGTTGCCAGCCACTCTTTTGGGAGCTGTTACTCTCGTAATATGTTCTGGGTCAGACGTTCAAGGAAGACACTTTTAAAGTTGTGCGACGCAACTCAGTGGCAGAAAAGTATATGAATGCGTTCTGAAGATGTGGCAGTGCACAAAAATTGAAAAGAAGAAAAAAAATGTGAGCAAACATTCACACCCACACCCGAAAACACTCATGGTGCTTTTCCTAGCACTTTCGTTAAGGGGAAACGATATTTACTTCCCAATGTACCAGCCATTGATTTTTGTTCTTTTTTCTGTTGTGTCATTAAAAATAAACGTCCCTGTTTTGTATGTTATGCGTACCATTTTATGTATACTAGTGGAGTAATTTTTTTTCTAAAAGGTGCATGAATCACTTCTTTAAGTTATCATCAAAAGACCTCGGTATTCGCATTTGCTGCCTCGCCAATCGATTACTGCAAGAATTTCTCGAATCCGCCAGGAAAGAGTAGATAAATTTCAAAAGTTTTAGAATACATCAAGAAATCTTGCCGAATGCTGTGAGCGACAAAATTTTTTCTCCCGTTTCTTCTCCCGTATGGCGACGAGCACGCTGGAATCATTTTGGCAAAACTCGCATGGGAACAATGATTTACGTTTCTTTTGTACTGTGATGATCTACCTTTCTAAATTTGAAATAAGTGTTAATTGAACTTATCCGGCTTTGGTCCTCAATTATACAGTCACGAAAGTCGATTTCTATCAAATCTGGGGCACCAATCTTGATTTGCTTTTTTTCCCCTCATCAGAAAAATCACGTAGGTCTCGACTTCTGGTTGAACAAGGAACCCGTGTGGTCTGCTAACGGGACCTACTCTACGTCGCTGTACACGAAGAGGGTACAGTACATCATTGAAAACAGGACCAAGTCTAAGGTACATAATACCTCTGAATTGCAGATTTTGCGACGCGCTGTCCTTGCACTGGTGACATATACGCATTTAGTATGCAACGAATATCTAGAATGAAGCCGCATGAAATAGATGACCTTACCGCATGTAACTTCCGGGACAGCCTTCAGTGATACCTCCTCAACAACGCGTCCATCTGCGCAAAAATACAAAGAAAAGTTGTGGCAGCCCCACCTACCTTTGTGACCCGCGCATGTTACTGAATAACAAGAATTGCGAGCTTTGAGGAAGTTATATTAGATAAGTCTCACTGGCGTTGGCGTGCACTCAGCGTAACTACGGCTGTCGTTAACAGAAACTTCGCGTTGCCCAACAAAAGCAATACAGCAGCAGGTTTGCAACAAAAAGTGCGGCCGGGAAAGCGGTGCTGTGACATATCGACACGATACGGCACAAACAGCACGAAATCATTGATCTTTATTTCGGTTTCGGTGGTTTCAGAAGTATGAAGATGAAATGCACAAACGGCCGCCTCCCTTAGCAGTACAATACTTGTGGACTCTTGGGGTAGTAATAGATCGTCACATACGTTACAACTCTGCTAATAAGTGCAGTTAGTAAAGGCAAGGGTGGCAACAGTTACTACCTTTGCAGTTATAACAGCATTCAGTAACTGTTACTACTCTAGACGTAACTAACCGTAGGTAGTGACTTATAAACTATTTTCCGTAAGACGTCTTGGCGCCGCCATCTTGGGTGGTAAACGCATATTCTGTTGTTTTTGGATATGGCGACGTTAGTTTACGCGTCCATGAAACATTGCATGCGCATGCGTCTACGATAACACTGTTCGTTAGAAATGCAAAAAAAAACAATGGTTAATAGCCCAGCATGGTGGCACTAGAACACGTTCCTATAGTAAGTCAATAAAGGTTTTATTAATAAAGTAGTAACCGATACTACCGTGTTAATTTCGCCACATAATTTCTTCACTGTTAATACTAGTAAAGTTATTGTCTGATTACTTCAAAGCTTCGGGTAATCTAGCGTGGTGTGTCAAGAATTCGAAGAATACATAAACGTAACAAGTTCACTACGCTACAGTACTAAATTAGTGATTCTCGGAGTATTTATAGCCCCTATAAACTTTAAAGACGCATGTCTGGTACATCTGAACACCCGTGTTCCAGAATAAATTATATAAAGAACCAAGAGCACTATACCCTACGACCTGATTACGTGTGTTAGGGGAGGTAGCAGAAATTCTAACCAGCTGTATTTAAAAAATCATACGTAATATCCATTTGTTATAAAAGTGCCACAAAAAAGCATTGTGTACAGCAGCTTAAACGTGGTACCGAACTCACCAACACAGTCTCAGCGATTCAAATGGCTCCCTGTGCTAATACATCGGCAATTTATTTATTTATTTTATTTATTTCAAAGTACCTTACAGGCCCCATGGGGGGCATTGAGTAAGGGGGGCTATACATATATACAAATAAACTGGGAAAAAATATACAAGACCGACAATTGAGTAAGGGGGGAATACATATAGACACCTCAAAATGAAAAAAAAAGTACAAAAGAAACAATTGGGTAAGGGGCGCAATACTTATATACATCTCTAACTAAAACAAATACAAAAGAAACAATTGGAAAATATTAAGTCAAACAAAAAAGCACCAACATGTACAAAAGTTCAACATGTACAAAAGATACACGCATAGTAACTGTGGGGGAAACACTGTATTTCCTGCGCATGCAGCGGCCACAAGGCAGAATCCTCGCGCACATGAATGTGACAATGACAAAAATGAACCAATACGGACCAATGAATTATGATACGGCATCTACTTGCTGAGGCTTGTGAAGTGGCTTGATAAGATATGACGGAATGTGTCAAAGTTTGTCTGGGATGCAATGTCGTCAGGCAAACTGTTCCACAGACGGATAGCACGTGGAAGTGCGGATTGATTGAACGCGTTTGTTGAGCCGTATACACGGGAATAGCTAAGATGATTGTGTAGTCTACGTGAAGTGAGATATGGTTTTTGCAGACCAGTAACGGTGATTCGGGAAGAATGGGTAATTTTATGAAAGAATGACAGCAGGTCAATGTCGCGACGAATGTTCAAGAGTGGGAGTGAAAGTTCCTGTTTGATTTGTGATATACTAGAATGCGGACTGTAGTTATTGGCAATGAAGCGGCTTGCTCTATTCTGGATTCTTTCCAATGCGTCAATTAAGTATTTTTGATGGGGAGACCAAATCGAACAGGCATATTCTAGTTGAGGGCGAACCAGTGTCAAGTAAGATAATTTGCGAATGCCTGATGGTGCAGCTTTCAAGTTACGTCTCAAGAAACCTAGTGATTTCGAGGCGCTGGCAGAGATTGCCGTAATGTGGTCGGACCAGGATAGATTAGGTGTCAGTATTACGCCCAAGTACCGATATTGTGTTGCAGTCGATAGAATGGAATGATTAATACTGTAAGAGAATTCGGATATGCTAGGTTTACGTGTGAACGACATTACTTTGCATTTTGAGACATTTAGTGTCATCAGCCATGCACTACACCAACCATTAATTACGTCGAGGTCGTTTTGGAGTGACAGGTGATCTTCACTGTTCTTGATTGGACGGTAAATAATGCAGTCGTCAGCGAACACCCTGATGCAAGAAGAGACATGTTGCGGAAGATCATTGATGAATATGAGGAAAAGTAATGGCGCCAGTACACTGCCCTGTGGTACACCTGAAGAAACGTCAGATAGGGAAGAAGACAAATTGTTAACTGTTGTGTATTGCTGACGATTCGACAGGAAATTGCGAAGGCATGATAATGTACGGGAGTCTAATTTCAGGGCGGAAAGTTTCGATATCAGGCGACAGTGTGCAACCCTGTCAAACGCCTTCGAATAGTCGAGGAACACGCAATCAGTTTGATAATTATTGTCCATATTTGCATGAAGATCTGTGGTAAATTCAAACAACTGAGTCTCACACGAAAAGCCCTTTCTGAAACCATGCTGATTTTTGAAAAAGAAATGATTGGATTCCAGATGCCTATAAATATGTGAAGCGATGATGTGTTCTAAAAACGGTAATAGTCGTTTCTGGGGTTCTACGTGCCAAAACCACGATATTAATACGAGACACGCTGTAGTGAGGGCCTCCGGATCAATTTTTGTCACCTAGTTAGTTACGATCTGTATGTCATGTTAGTTTGTAGTAATTTACTATATACTAAGTTCGCTTCAATTGTCGACTAAAACGCGTGCACCACTCGCTTATGGTTAATTTACTTGTACTCCACTTAGACGATAACAGAATGACGCTTAAATATTTCGGTTGCGTAATTTAAAACAAGTTTTTTTTATCCATGAATATCTTTTGTGCCAATTTTATGAATGGAGATGATATGTCGAAGCGATTTCACCTATAAATTAAAATAGTAGGTATTACCCACCAATTCCAGTTAGACAGTTAACGGCTGGGTAGCAAAAAGGTAATAACCGGGAAAAAAATAAGTAGTGGCTGCAGTTACCTATCTGAATCTAGTTACTAACTCTGTACTAACGCACGTAGTAAACAGGTTACAAAACAGTTAGTAACGGTTGCAACTAGTAACTGTTTACGAACGTAGGTAGTAAAAAGGTTGCAAAAGGTTAGTAATGGTCCAAGAAAGGTAGTAAGCGTTGCAGTTGATACCTCTTTATTCACTTTTCTTTGTTTCCTAAATGTTGCTGCATTGTGAACGTGTTTTGTAGTAACGTATCACTCGACTAACACAGACTTCCACAGCTGAAGCTTCTGCGTTTACACACGCTTCGGATTTAAGTCGCCAGAAAGAGAGGTGTGCGCTGTACAGCACATTTATTAAAATAGAACTGTACCGATGTTTTAAAATTATGGTTGGGTAGCCCTATAGGAGAGCTCGAGCAGCTCTGCAGTTTAGCTGCGCGTGCATTTTGTCATTCTTCGCAGCCACTGTTGCTCGTGGTAAGCCACCAGGCTGCTCACGCCGCACTAGAGATGCAACTGCTGCAGGCGCCACAGGAAAACATCGCCAAGTTTCCCTACATAGGAGAGAAGAACAGAACGATCTACGCAGGTGAGAGGGAATTTTTCGAATTGTGGGTAACCTTCTTTCGTGTGTTTCGTTATATCATGGTTCAGATGTTTTAACATAGGCTCAAAGAAGACTCAAGCGCTTCGATCATATGCCATTTCGCGTTTCATTTTACGAAAGAGGTCGCATTGAAGTCTCTATATTCAGCATCCAGAGGTGGTCTAATTTTCGCAGCGAAAACAATAACTGCACAGGCTTTCTGTACAGGTAACCTTATAACGTTGGATGTAGTATTGTTGGCCGCCTCGGCGGTGTAGTGGTTACAGGGCTCAGCCGCTCACCTGAAGGTCTCGGGTTTGATCCCGGCTGTGGTGTCGTAGGCGAAATACTGGGGGCCTGTGTAGCCGTCCACTACGGCCTTCCTCGTGATAAAATCGTGATTTCGGGATGGTAGAGCCTACATATCGGTATTAAGATTATGTAGTATTGCATTTTACAAGCCGAGATGCACATTTCAAGTCAAGCAGTGCTTAACGCTTACTTAAACAGACAAAAAAGACGCTTTTAGTAATACTTGTACTCAGTGCCGTATTTCTACACATCATTCTAGCTGCAGGAACCACCGTATATTAGGTCACTCGCTTGTGAAATGGTTGAATGTACATTTCAAATAAAATACAGAAAATGAACCTCGAACGGCAATTTTATTAGTTTGGCCACATGACTTATAGCACCAGAAAGAGGTGGTCTAGTGGCCAAGGCACTCGTCTGCTGACCCGAAGGTCGCGGCACCGAATACCGGCTGCGGCGCCGGGTCATTTTCGATGAAGGCGGATATGCCTGAGGCCCGTGAGCTTACATTTAGGTGTACGTTAAAGAACCTCAGGGAGTCAAAATTTCCGGAGCCCTCCCGTAGGGCGTCTACGATAACAACTTGGTAGTTCTGGGACGTTAAATCCCAACAATTATTATTACAGCTCCGAAAATGGTTCGTCGATTCGTACCCAAATTGTTGCAGCTCATTGTTTGTGACACGTGTGTAAATATCCTCTCGTAAATGTATACTTTCAACATTACAACAATATTTACGAGAAATGTTACGACCATGGAATTCAGGATGGAAATGAAGGCTGTTCCGCTGTTCCGCTGTTCCGCTCTGGAATGTGGACAACCAGCGAAGTTGCTCTGTACCCGACGCAGACGTGAAGTGAATTTTATCCAATCACGCACCCAGTAACCAAGTCACATATGTCTATCCAGATCTTGAATTCAGCACATGTCACTTTATCAAGTTTCTCACCTGAGTGGTGTGCGTTTCAGCCGCAGTGTTTTTTTTTTTCTGGGTGGGGGGGGGGCGTACACCAAAGTAAAAACTTTGGTGTACGCCGGCGGGCGTCGCTGTTAATTATAAGGGCAGTTTGTCACTATAGCGGGGCTACAAGACAGAAGAGACAGCCGAGCTGGGCAGCCTTTCTCTTGGATGGATGGATATGGCTGTACCCTATAGATCGGGCGGTGGCTAGCGCCACCAAGCCGTAATACTTAATGAACCAAAAAGTAGATTTATTTTTTCTCTTTAAATAGCAAGGTTGAGGATTCGTACTTTGCAGTGAAGGGTTTAATTTTAACTCGCGCCTTGACTTTCGCCACCAATTAGATAACCTCCTTCTAGTTAATTCTACCCACTTAAAGTCTATTTTGCCCTCCCTGTCCCTAAACACCAGTGCTTTGAAAAACTCTGCGCCATCATCCTGAACTATAGGGTGAAGCCCTTTACAGAACATTATCAAATGTTCGGCACTTTTTTCTTCCTCTCCACGCGCACTGCAGACCGTGTCTACCCCGTCGTATTTGGCCCGATATGTCTTGGTTCGCAATATTTCCGTCCTGGCCTCAAACAGTAGAGAACTACCCCGAGTATTATCATAGATCCTTTCCTTGGTAATTTCCTGCTTAACAGTTCAATAGATCTCTAGTGCGGACTTCTTAATCATGCCAATTCTCCACATATCGGTCTCAGCTTCCTTCACCTTCTTCTTAACCGATAATTCTTTTTGGTTTGGCTCCCTGCTGTATTCTAAGTATTAACCAGTCAATTTTCTGGTTCGCTTCCTCCATTTTGTATCGGCATTCTTCATGTACAAGTAGCTGAATACCTTCCTAGGCCAACGCTCCTCCCCCATTTCTCTCAATCGCTTCTCAAATTTTATCTTGCTCCTAGCTTCCCTGCCCTCAAGTGATGTCCATCCCACATCACCTTGTACTCCTGGTTTGGTGTATTCCCGTGATCTCCTAAGGCAAAGCTACCTATTCCACGTTGCTTAATTTCTAATCTTGCTTGAATTTCTGATCTCATGCACAAGACCGCATTGCCGAACGTCAAACCAGGAACCATGACTCCTTTCCTAATTCCTCTCACAACATCATACCTATTGTAATCCCACAGTGTCCTGTTTTCATCACCGCTGCATTCCTGTTACCTTTAGTCGTCATGTATATTTCGTGTTCCCTTAAGTACTCGGCCCCATTGCTAATCCATACGCCCAGATATTTGTATTTATCTGTTATCTATAGCATGACCTCCTGTATTCTAAGCTCGCTACCTTCATTGTCATTAAAACTCACGACTGCTGATTTTTCCTTACCGAATCTGAAATCTAACCTATCTCCCTCATTACCGCAGATGTCCACCAATCTCTGCAAATCTTCCTTGTTGTCGGCGATTAGCACTATATCATCTGCGTACATCAATGCTGGTGGTGCCTGTTCAAGGAGTGTTCCTTGTTTGACGAAAGAGAGGTTGAATCCCAGTCCACTGCCCTCTAATTTGGCCTCTAATCCTTGTAGGTACATCATAAATAATAAGGGCGACATAGGACACCCCTGCCTGAGCTCCCGTTTTACCTCTGCAGGCTTGGATACCCGTTTTCTTCACTTTATAACTACTTTGTCACATTTATAGATATCCTTTAAAAGATTAGTGACTCCATCTTCCACGCCTTGTGTGTCCAGTATTCCCCACAATTCCTCTTGAACCACGCTATCGTACGCTCCCTTGCTATCCAAAAATGCTAGCCACAGGGGCCTGTGTTCCTTTTCTGCTCTTTCGATGCACTGCGTCAGTGAGAACAGATTGTCTTCCAACCTCCTGTGTTTCCGAAACGCATTCTGCAGTTCCCCCAGCACCCCCTCATCCTCTATCCATGCGTGCAGTCTTTCCTTTTTATCTGCATTGCCAGCCTGTAGACCACTGATGTCACTGTTACAGGACGGTAGTTGTTCATGTCAGCTTTGTCCCCTTTTCCTTTACAGATCACGCTAATCCTGCTAAGTTTCCATCCGTCGGGGACTTCGCCATCTATTATTATTTTGCTCACTGCTTCTCTCAATGCCTGCTTAGACTTTGGACCTAATGTGTTTATCAGCATAATTGGAATGCCATCTGGGCCTGTTGATGTACTACTAGGAACCCTTTCCTCAGCCCTTACCCACTCTAGTTGGGAAAATGAGGCCATTACGCCACTTGATTCATCCTTCTCTATTGTAGTGCATAAAGCACTTCTTTGTTGAAAGTTTTCTGTCACCCTTCGATTGGCAAGCAGGCGCCACCATACGGCGAACGTAGACTGAGTTCTTTCGTCACGTTATTTTTCTTTCATCCTGCTTTCTGTGGTCCCATCTTTCTTTACGCCCCTCACCCTTGTATCACGCCTCCTCATCTACCACTTCCCTCCCCTCCTATGCTACACCATTAATGACTATGCAGTTATATTGTCACGTGGTTTTGACGGCGTAAAAGGCCGCAGGAAAATGCGAAAATACGGAGCTCTTTATTTGGGCAAACTTGCGCCCGCGAAATGAAAACTCAAAAAGTAAGCGAACAGCCGTCGGCCGTCGAGTAATAAGTGCGATCAGCAGTAAAAAGCGTCGGCATGTTATAAAAGTGCTATCTTTGATGACCGGTTTTGTTCTACCAAATAAACTCCACTGTTTGCGTAGCGTAGCGTGCTGAAGCTTATCGGAAGATTCTGAAGTATTGTGGAAGGTTCTCAGACATTCGGTCACGGTTTGCGCAAGATAGTGGTTATACGTCTAACACCTTTTTTTTTTCATAAAAAAGAAACAGATATAAGCGCGCCATATTAAACACCAATCCACTCATACGCCCACTCTCTCTCATTTCCTTACTCTTACGTTTGTTTCTTACGGTACCTTCAAAAACGTATCAGCAGGGTTCTACTGTATGCGAATTCAAAGCGCCCGTGAGAAAAGAAATACGGGCGAGAAGTCGGCTTGCCTCAGTGTGCCGGTCAATGGTTCCCTTTACGGATCGCAGGAATGGTGGACGCGTTGGATCAGTCCGTCGGCCAGGTGGTCAAAGCCTTAAGCGACGCAGGAATGCTGGAGAACACCGTCATCGCCTTCAGCAGCGACAACGGCGGTGCCCCATGGGGCAAGCACAATTCCCGCGGTTTCAACTGGCCGCTGCGGGGAGCGAAAGGAACTGTCTGGGAAGGTGGGACCAGGGCGGCCGCTTTCGTCTGGAGTCCGCTGCTCGCTCGGAGACGCAGGGTGTCTAACGAACTCATGCACATCACGGACTGGTTGCCCACGTTTTACTCGCTAGCAGGTTGGTCCGATACTTCAGTCTTGTTTATATAGCATATCTGTTATGGTCCAAGTTATTCGTGCGTAACAGATAGAAAGTTATCATCTACATTAACCGCTACACTCTATCTATACTTCTCGTCTTTATTGCCTTCGTCTTTCTCTTCTGCTTCGCTCAGAGGCAGACACAGAACAAAAAATAAAATTAAAAATGAGAGAAAACATAGCCATGATTATTAGTACAGTAATAGTACAGCAAAAGAAATAAAGAAGTTAGAGGGTAAAAGCCTAGCCAAGCCAGTGCGCGTACAGTCTCTGCTGTGACCCAGCCTGTGATGACTTAGTGCAAGGTTTATTTTTTTTTTAAATTTTAGTGGGCTCCTAGCTTCACAGCGAACAATCGTGCTTTGGTCTGTAGACTTTAAGGAATCCGTCGGTCGCTAAACGATTTCCAGTTAAAGTGAGGCCTCGCCTTTATCTTTCGAGTGCACGACCCATACTTGAGTGTGCCCGTACATTTTGGGATACCTGGATACAAATGAACGTAGATGTGTAAGTTAGAAAGAATACAGAATAGAACAGTGCGGGTTGTGTTTCGCAATGATTCAAAGCGATTCGGTGTATCTGAGGCAAAAAAAAATAATTGGATGCGACAGCCTGCAAGAAAAGACGCTTTGTTCAGAAAGTGAAGCTCTTCCACGATACCATACCACTCATGAGCAGCGATTGATCACATGAAATGTTTGCATAGCCCTGATTAGGTGTTAGCGAGAGTCGATCATGATCTAAAAGTGAAAAAATTAAGTAGCCTGCAAAAGTGGCACGTGCAAAAATTCTTTTTTCTCCAGTACAATTAGAGCCGGGAGTTGGTTACTTACTGACGTTGTTTAATTAAGTTCAAATGCTGCGATAGCGCAGGTGCTCCATGATATAGTATAGGTAGGACCATGTTGTGATATATTACTACAGTCATGATCGTGTTGGGCTGTTTTCTTCATGTAACCTGTAACTTGTAATATGTTATTTATGTGATTCCCCCCTCCTCCTTTAATGAAATGATTATGAAGTCACAGTGGGTATTCAACAAACAAACAAACAAACAAACAAACAAACAAACAAACAAACAAACAAACAAACAAACAAACAAACAAACAAACAAACAAACAAACAAACAAACAAACAAACAAACAAACAAACAAACAAACAAACAAACAAACAAACAAACAAACAAACAAATAAATAAAAAAGCTCATACTTGAAGAATTCTAAGAAAACGCCAGGCCTGCGCGGAAGGCGCAGCACAGTCACAGCGAAAGCTAGAGCGGCCTTTCAGAGCCATTTCTAAACACGCATTGAGTAACTGCTGCAAGCACACTTGCTTAGTTCCCACTACGGCATTAAAAATAAAAATTGTAGGGTAGTAGGCCCGCATCAGTTATGCTATTTTTCGTCATTCTTCAGAGAAACGTGGTATCCGCTAAACTATTGCGAGGAATTTTGTGCCAACTGTTCATGCAGTGGCTGACGACGACGAGCAATTACGCCTGAAGTGGGTATGCGCCACAAATAATAGCTGAACACAAACAAGCTTTTGTATTGGGTTGGATCATTGGAAGACCCACTCGTTACGCAATGCGCATTATGCGATGACTGCTTGTTCTTTCGTGGTTTTAAAACGCTTTATAAATCGTATTAACGTGATTGTCTTTCCCGACATCAAGCCTGCCTAAGCAAGTTTGCCAACAAGTCTGAAGCACAGGCGTTGCGCAGTAGTAGAATTCTGGGCGGGCACCCAGTGGACCCTGGTTCGAGCCACGCTGTGTCATAATTGGTACTATTTTTTTTTTTAATTTCGTGCGACGTGATTACAAACACCGGCGGCGGCAGCGGACAACTACGGCGCTGCGCGAGACCCAAGTTTTGATATTATAACAGCTTTCGCTGTAAAATCCTTGCGGCAGTCGCAGTCGATTCGTGCGGCAAGAATCAAAGCTCGTGCAAATATCTGGATTCTTGAAGTTGCCAGTGCCACCACCCCCACCAGTGGTTCAGAGATATCTTGATATTTTTTTTAGAGATTAGAGTTGTAATGCAACTACCATTGCTTAAACATTTCAATCCTCAAATTTAGCGCCGAACTTGTCGGTGGCATGCGTGGTGTTGAGCGAGAACTTAGCTTCCGCATTCACTCAGTATTTATCATTGTTCAGTGTTTGTCACCCCCATTAACCGCTTTCTTTTTTCAGGAGGTGACGCTGCGAAGATGGTGGGATTGGATGGGCACAACATGTGGCGGCATTTGTCCCATGGTCTGCCTTCGCCTCGCATCGAGTTACTTTACAACTACGACTACAAGTACACCAAATCAGCGGCGCTGCGGCACTCTCGGTACAAATTGTTGCTAGACGGCACTGGCACGTTCTCTGATCGCTACAGCGTACCGGGGGGAAGCCGTCCGCGCAACGACCTCGACTCCTTGGTCGCCCAGTCGACGGTGGCCGGCGTTCTCAAGGAGTTTTACAAAACGCACGACCTCAATTTTCCTAAGAGTTGGAGACAAAAGGCGACGCTTACATGTGGCAAGCAAGGAACGATAAAATTTTCGTCGTCTACATCGATCTACCTGTTCGATCTGGTTGCCGACCCCTGTGAGATGAACAACTTGGCCAGCAAGCTTCCAAGTGTAAGCGGTTCTTATTACTATACGTTCATCTGTTAACAAACGCAAAGTGGTAAAGTAAGTTCAGCATTCACAGACAGTAGAATGTATGTATGTATGTATGTATGTATGTATGTATGTATGTATGTATGTATGTATGTATGTATGTATGTATGTATGTATGTATGTATGTATGTATGTATGTATGTATGTATGTATGTATGTATGTATGTATGTATGTATGTATGTATGTATGTATGTATGTATGTATGTATGTATGTATGTATGTATGTATGTATGTGTATGTGTGTGTGTGTGCGTGTGTATGTATGTATGTATGTATGTATGTATGTATGTATGTATGTATGTATGTATGTATGTATGTATGTATGTATGTATGTATGTATGTATGTATGTATGTATGTATGTACGCATGTATACCCTGTCACACACAATGAAAAGGCATAGCAAACATCAAGGTGCTCGGCAACATTTCTATATGCTTGGAATATGAGTAGTGAGTGTATAGTCAGGTTACTTAGTGACGTATTAGGTCCGAATTGCGCGTTGCAGAACTCGAAGCTTTGCATGCGTGCAACGTCTGAATAATGGCTCACTGTCGATTTGCATGAGGTTGGTCACTTCGAAGGAACTTCGTAAAACAAACAAGTACGGGTGGTTGTGGTAGAAACATTTTATTACAGAAAATGTACCAGAGAGTTGCCGCATATTGCATGATTGAGTGGCAAGACCCTATTCCGAATGCCAATGGAGTTGGCCGCTGCTCGAGTGCGCCTCACCAAGGAGCGCTGAGCATCCAAGGTCGAGCAGCCGAGCAGGTACTCCTCCCAAGCCTCTCTAGTTGGGATGGGGAAAGAGGGTGAAAAAGAAAGGAGGCTAGTAGGGAACGAAGCGACGACGTGGTAGGTGTCTGCCAGGACCTGGCAAGTCGAGCAGGTGCCACTGATTTCCGGCAAGAGATGCCTGGCGACCGCCGGACTGAGATAGGTATTAGTCTGGAGGCGGCGTAGTATTCGCTCGTCCGCTTTCTCCAGACCACTTGCCGGGTTCGGGTACAGGTGGCGTGAAGCCCGGTAATAGGCAAGAATTTCGCTAAAGTGCGTTATATTCGTATTGCCAGATTCCGACTCGGGACATGGAGGGGCAACGGCCCGGATGCCATGGAGGGGCAGCGGCGTTCGCCGCCTCGTTGCCGGGCAGGCCCGAGTGGCCTTGGGTCCATACTATACGAATGGGACGAGGGTTAAAGCACCAAGAGGCTGCCCGATACTGGTGAGCTGCCAGCGGGGCGATGGAACCCTGAGGGTAATGGGAACAGGCTGAGCGTGAGTTCGTTAGGATGATTCGTGAGGTGGGATGCCAGGCGGCCGAAGCAATGGCAACCTCCTCAGCTTGCATCACAATGTTGGCGCTAAAGGAGAGGCCATCAACGTGTTTTCCCTCTGTGATCACGGCGGCCGTGAGGTGACCTGAGGGGGACGGGCCCGAGACGTCTACGTAGAAAACGCCAGGGCGGTCGGAGTTTCGCGCCTGAAGGGCAGCAGAACGTACTGGTCTACGGCCGGGATGTAGCTGTGGGTTCATGTTGCGGGGGAGTGGTTATACTCATAGTTTTTGCCACTAAAGTTCCGGTATGGACGTCGGAGTGTTTTGATCGGAGATGAGATCGCATTGAGGCCGAGCTTATGTAGTAGACGTCACCCTGAGGGCGTCTGTGACAGACGATTAACCTGGCTAACACGATGAGCTTCCCGCAGCTCTGCAAAGTAGTTATGTACCCCCAGTGCCGCGAATCGGCTGTTGGAGGTGGCAATGGGAAAGTTGAGTGCACGTTTTTATACTGGACGAAGGAGGACGTCCAGCTGGTGCTCGGGGGGACGACGCAGGCGAAGGTAAGGTGAAGCGTACAGGACGCGACTGGTCACAAACGCATGGGCCAACCGCATGGACTGGGTCCGATGGAGACTGCCACGCTTGGTAGATGCCCGCCGTATCATACGGCTCACCTGTTCGCTGGTGCGTCGGAGGCTTGCTATTGTGTCCTTGGGATCCAAAGTTGAAGTGATGTGGAGCCCAAGAACTCGGATTTTCTCGACTGATGAAACGGGACCAGACGGAAGCAAAACCTGGTGTGGAGGTAAGTCGGATACTGAGAGAATAGCCGATTTAGCTGGAGAGCACTCTAGGGCACACGAAGCAGCGTCGGCGTTCACCAGAAGGGAAGCCTTTTGTAGGCGCTCTCCGATTTGTGCTGAGGAGCCGGTGTTGGTCCAAAATATAATATCGTTGGCATATAGTGCGTGGTGTATTCCCTCGACCTCGCGCAGGAGGAAGGGGAAGTTCTTTATGGCCAGGTTAAAGAGTAGGGGTGACAGGACTGCACCTTGGGGTGTACCCCGTGTGCTTAACAGGTACGGGCCATGTTCGATAGAATCGAGGCGCATGAAAGCGGTGTGATGAGATAGAAAGGATCGAATGTAAATGAAAGTCGAATGTAAATGAAAGTCTTCTGGCCACAGTTTGTGGTAGAGAGGCTAGAAAGAATACTACTGTGTTTGACGTTTTCAAAAGCTCCTCTAAGATCGAGTGCGAGCACGGCTTTATTGTTACAGCGCACAGTGGTCGGTTCTATGATGTCCTGTTGACGCTGGAACAGGATGCCCTGCGCCGACAGATGTGGGCGAAAGCCAAACATCGTGTCAGCAAAGGTCCCCCTGGCCTCCAGGTAGACAGAAAGGCGTTCGTGGACCATGGTTTCCATGAGCTTTCTAGCGCAGGAGGTTAGCGAGATTGGTCTCAGTGCCTCGATGCTGACCGGTTTGCCCGATTTGGGTATGCATGTGACGAGTGATGTCGTCCATTCCGATGGGAGCGGGGAGCCATCTCATATCAAATTTATCAGGTGGAGTAGCGAGTGGTGTGCCTCGTAGGGAAGGTTGACACTGTGATGCCATCCCGCCCAGAGGCCGTGCCCCGTCGCATTTTCGCCAGTGCAGCCCATAAATCTGAAAGCGCGTATGGCGCATCCAGCTCGGTGTTAGGGGTGCCGGAATACGTATATTCTGGGCCCATGGGGTCAGTTGTACAACAGATGTATCGGTCGCACAATTTTCGTGCGAGTTCATCTGTAGTGCCCTGATAGGCATGCAGAGCACGGCGGAGCTGTCGTTGCGTTTCTGACCGAGTGCTGGAGGGATCCAGAAAGCTACGAAATAGCCGCCAGATGCCCCTAGGGCTCATCTCGTTCGCCGCCTTCATGCAGGTGTCAGCCCAATTTGAATCGGCAAGCTGCGCACAGTATGCCGCAGCCTCTGTGAGCACCTCAATGAGAGCGTGAAGTTTTCGATTCAGTTTGTTACGTTTCCAGCGCTTTATAAGCCTGTGGCGAGCGTTCAGATATGTAAAAGGTGTGGGCTGATTGTAGGAGTCAAATTAGAGGTTTTGAGGGTGCGAGTGTTTGCCCGCTGCTTATGAAGGACGCTGGACGCCCACGCTGCGTGTTCGCCCGAGCTGGGGATTATAGGAAATGACTGCATTCTAAATCTAGTCCAGTCTGCGAGACGGGTCAGGCCCCAGTCATGGCACTATTTCTGCCACGGTGTGAAGTAAATGCGAAGCAAAAAGTGGTCACTTCCCAAAGTCTCGCCCAAGTTTTCCCAAATAGCATCGCGAATGTTATGAGCCAGGGAGATTGATTGATTGATTTGTGGGGTTTAACGTCCCAAAACCACCATTTGATTATGAGAGACGCCGTAGTGGAGGGCTCCGGAAATTTTGACCACCTGGGTTTCTTTAACGTGCACCCAAATCTGAGTACACGGGCCTACAACATTTCCGCCTCCATCGGAAATGCAGCCGCCGCAGCCGGGAATCAAACCCGCGACCTGAGGGTCAGCAGCCGAGAGCCAGGGAGAGGTCAGGGCATGTGTCACATGCGACCGAATTGCCGGAACGCGTGGGCTGTGCCGGATCGGTAAGCAGCGTGAGGCTAAGCGAAGAGATGAGCTCCTTGAGTTCTCTTGCTCGGGCCTTATCATAGTAACCCCAGTGAGGGCTGGGGGTGTTGCAGTCCCCGACAATCACCAGGGGTTGATGGTCTGCCGTGCGCAGCGCCCTATGAAACAGATTCGTAAAGAAGGCTCTCGGAAGACGAGGGGGCAATAAAGGTTTAATATGTGAAATAATGGTTGGCCTCTCCGTTGAGACAGCACTGAAATCATACAATTAATAGTCGTATGGGAGATCCAGATCGAGGTCGACCTGTATCGCCGTGTACGCCTTATGCACAAGAAGGCATGCAGTGGTGCTTCTCACACAGGAGCAGTATCCAGAAAGAGTTGGTGTCGCGCCAGATTCTTGAAGTGCCAACATGGCCGGCTGAAAGCCAAGTGAGTGGAAAAAGAAGGAAAGGTGTGACTGCTTTCGCCTGTTCCCAAACCCTCTAGAGTTCCACTGTATGATCTCGAATGTCGATCACAAACTTGAAAGAGATGTATGGTTGGTAGCCATCATGAATATCCTAGGTTTTATACTTCACCCTCCATGTCTTTCTCAGAGCCTTCAGAGGCAGGGAAGGGTACGGAGGCCGTATTGTATGACGGCGAGGTGGGGGTAGCCACCTTGCGACGACATCGGGGAGCTGAACCTGTATGTACTGCAAACCGAAGAGGAGCGCGAATGTGATTCTTTGGGTTGAAACTGAGTGATTGTCCAGGTTTGAATGGCCTGAGTGACCTCTACTGCTATGAGTTGGACGGAGAAGTTATCAGTGAGGTGACCGGTCGACGATTCGACGCGTGTAAGGCAATCCTCCATGCGAGTGACACGTTCTTCACTGGGATGAATTGGGTTAGTAGGCAAGGTATCCTGAGGTGCTGCAGTAGCTACCGGAGCTTCCGGAGTAGGTGCGTCAGCTACTGGAGCCGGAGGGTTATTCGGAGTGCGCGTAGCGTGAGGGCTAGGCTTGGAGGTTGCCGGCGTAGCCACCTGGGCAGGGGTGGTGGCAGTACCGAGGGGCTCTGCAGAGCCTTGTTGTTGGGGAGCAAGTTGCTCGGTTAAGAGTGCGAGCTGTTTTGTTAGGAATTCATTTTGCTTTTCAAGCTGCACAACCTGCTGGCGAAGGGTCACAAGTTCAGGTAAAGGAGGATAGTCAGGTTACTTAGTGGCGTATTAGGTCCGAACTGCGCGTTGCAGTAATCAAAACTTTGCATGCGTACAAAGTCTGAATAATGGCTCACTGTCAATTTGCGTGAGGCTGGTCACTTCGAAGACACTTCGTAAAACGAACAAATAAACAAACAAATACAGAAAAGAGTCAGGATAAAGTGCTTCCTTTCTTCGTGCTAGCCTATTACGCTACTGGTTCATTGAGAACCAAGTGTATAGCTTTTCAAGAGGGTCTTATATTGCTTACCTGGTTTATCGCTAGGCTTGCTGCTGCAGGTGTCGGGTCGAGTTACGATATGTACAGTGACCACATATGCACTATATAATACGTCACCGTAGCGACGCGCAACACAAAAGCGCATTGGCGTTTTATGAAGTTCCCAAATGAACGAAACATAATTTATAACTTTTTCGTGTTCGCACGCATCTATGAGTCTATATAAACATGTCGTACGAAAATTAGAGTACGGTGTTACATTTTCATACTGTTCTTTGCAAACGTCTTCCATCTTCTAAACAGGTGGTTGCATTGCTTAAGAAGCGGTTAGACGTGTTCGGCGAAGCGGCCCTTCCAGTGCGGAACAACAATACCCACGATCCCAGGAGCTTTCCTGAAAACCATGGAGGAACTTGGGCGCCCTGGGTGCCATCAGACTGTCCGTCTTCGTACAGATGATGAAGGTAGATCTTATCAACGAGTGCTAACGTAGTGTGTGGCTTGGGAATGCATGAAAGTGTTCGTTGTGTGCGCCTGGGCTACCAAGCTGAGCTCGCTCTTGCTTGGGAATGTGTGTCAAGTTCAACAGAAAACGTTCCGCGACGTACATTGGAGCACAGAAGTATGGACATGGACGTGCGCGAGTGATATTTTGTTTCAGTCATCTCATTCAATGTGCAATCGATTCGCCAGTGCTAGGTTGCTGAGAAGGGTAGTGCAATAAAATTACGACTTTTGACATGAGAACTGAATCCTGTCTCGTTTCGTGAAGGCTTGTCATTGTCGGGACTCGTGAGGAGGGAACGTTAGAACTTCCATATTTAATAATAATTTCTACTGTTATACCATATTGCGTTGTTATTGCCATTGCTTGCCTTTCTTTATTTTTAGGGGTGAAGCTCCTTAGGGTGTGGGTCTGTCCATCCTTCGTTGGTGTATGTAGCCACCCGTGACACATACCCGTTTTAGAGCGGGTATGTGCCACAGGGGATGTGAGACGGGAGATGGCGGTACTTTGAGTGTTCATTAGACGGATGCATGGACGAACGCATGGACGGACAGACAGACAGACTAGCAGACGGACGGATGGATGAACGGACGGATGGATGGATGCACGGAGTGGATATCTGCCACAGGGGATGCGAGATGCGAGATGGCGGTACTTGGAGTGTTCACTAGATGGACGCACGGACGGACGGACAGACAGACTAGAAGGTGGACATACAGATGAATGAACGCGTGGACGGATGGACGCACGAACAGACGGACAGATGGATGGACGCATGGATGGACGCACGGATGGTCTCGCGGATGGACGGAAGCAAGAACGAACGGACGGACGGATGGACGGAAGCAGAGACAGGCTGACGGACGCTTCGCCCCACTCCTCATCATTCACTCCGTGGATAGGCTGTGTTTTTTTTTTGCCGACAGTTTTACGGCATATCTTATATACGTAATTGCAGCTGATACACGTATCAGCAGTTTCTATTTTAAGCTCTTTAATGATGCTCCAAATTCATGTTTTTTGTAGCTTTTTTATTATTACTTTATTGTGCTTTCGCTGACCTGTCTCCCTGTCATATATCAAAGAAGGGAGAGTTATGAAGGCTGCGCCGTTTTGCTCACACTTCTGCATCGCTAAAACTAGCGCAAGAAGCAGCAAGTAACAAGTGCAGACAAAAAGAAATGAATGTTTAGGTGGCCAAGAAATTTATGTTCGTTACGTTCAGCAACCAGGTTGTCGGGAATGTCGTTCCGCAAGTCGATTGCACGTAAAATGATGCATTAAAATTGTCTCTTCAGTATTTCCTTTTTACTCATTTCTGTATGCGTGTCTGTAATAAAGACTCGGTCTTTATTGACTCACACACACGCCAATGCAATCTTCGTCTGTTGCACACTTAGACAGTTAGTGGCGATGACCTTTGCCCCGGTACGTATTAATGAAGCAACAACAAAAGTGCTTCATCATGCAGGCTATTGTTTACATGCATCCTGCTATACATCAGTGCCGGCCACGGTGATCGTGTTTCGACAAAGTATAAAATAAAAAGAAGAAAAGGTAAGAAAGGAAGTAAGGAAGGAAGGTAGGAAACATCACATATATATTTAGAAACAGCAGACCCGAATGACAAAAGTTAATTTGTAGTCACCTGTTTATGACATGCCTTATAACCACATGGCGATTTTTTCAGGTAAAAACTCCGTAATTTTATTATTGGTCTCTTGCTGATCTATATAGTGTAGGTTTACTGCTTGCGGTGCAGATACTTCAAGATTATGCAAAAAAAAAAAAAAAATCTGACCGGTGTGATGGCCAATAACGACACCGGAGCTTGGGCGCCCGGCCTGTGAGAGTGAAGCAGAAGGTGACGAGGGGAGAATAAGAGCTGGCGTTAGGAAATATGTCAAGTCCTGTGAAAATTCAACGTCGAATGGCACGATATATTGAACTGACCCTAGCTTTTATGCGAGTTCGATATATGAAGGTTTGACTGTATTTTCACTTGATCTTAGAAACCTGAAAATGCTTCCTGCTATTGTGTGCTGTACCATCGGGAACTTACCAATTAACGCGTCCGTTTAACAGGCTACTCATGCGATCTGTAGCGTTGCCTAGCAAGTAGTCTCTATGACCCGCTGATTATTGCGAAATGAACTTTTTGCGGCATCGGATTGCGGCATTTTCGACGGCCCAGTGCGTCATTTCCGACGGCCGCTTACTTCCTACAAGCGTCTTCATCTCCTATATGCGATGAATTCGTGGTCTGAGCGCCAGTTCTTCCGCTTTAAGCACACTTGAGCCTGCCGCAGTGAGGCAAAGCATGACCCTTAGTCGCATGGTTTCACCTCATTTGTCGCGAGGGTTTTTCAAACGCAGGAAGAAAAATCAGCATGTTAGATGCACGTTGTGACAAAAAAAATGGATTAGTAACATTCTAACGTCATCTACGTTCTTAAGGACCTAATAAAGTTCACCCAGAAGGAAACGGGAAATTCAAGCAGCCGAGCCCTTACCCACATGCCCAACTTCTTCCAACCCCTCCCCCCCCCCTTTAGAATTTTTAGGATGCTTTGCTGCATGACTTTGTTATACTGCGGCAAAGCAAACTTTAAAAATTAGTGTCGGTGTGGGAGTGGCGTTTATTTTTGGTAATGCGTTCCGGGAATGCACCATAAATCAAAAGATGAGAGTTCGGTGAATTTCAGCGTTTGAACCTACAGATGCTCTCATACGTGGACTCTATGGGGTTTGTGGTGGTCCCATGAAGGCATTAGAACTTTCAAGCATGTTCGAAAAATCGGTCGTTTTGTCATCTTTATCAGTGACGTTTGTTGGCGTATGCCATTCGATATTATTCGATATAAATTCGATATAAATCTAAACTGGCTGCGCAAGCACAAAAGAAAAGAAAGAAAGTAAGTAAGTAAGTAATTAGACAATTAGGTAATTAATTAAGTAAGTAATTAAGTAAGTAAGTCCGTATGTAATTAAGTAAGTAAATAATTAAGTAAGAAAGAAAGAAAGAAAGGAAGGAAAAAAGAAGTAAAGAAGAATAGAGTGTAACGTCCTGCCTGCTTTCTACGCTCTATTCTGTTTCTTTTTGTTCTGTCTTCTGCGCAGCAAGTCTTGAACCAAGTGGTGTGCAAAAAAGTATTGCTCAAATATTATAGTTTTCTTCGCATAAGCCTGCAGTATCCTTATTTTGAATTTTTCGTGGAATTCATTTACAGCAAATATTGGTTATAACGCTGAAATTTCTGCGTCGATTGAGTACTATTATAAGGGGGTTCGACTGTATTCACACTTGGCTGTTCACGTCATGAAAGTTTCTAGATGTGACAGGCATCGTTACAATTTTTCAGCTGCCTCAAATGACTAAGAATTCCAGCCTTCTTCACTCACGTGAAAATGAAATTCCGGGAAACTCAATCAGCTCCGTAAACTTATTCTGGATGTGGTTCAAGACTAGCTGCCCATTTGCGAATAAAGAGGCGAAGCGAAATACAGTGTGTGGCAATGACATAACTGTGATCCAGTTTCTAATTGCGGGACATATCTTCGACTGCGAAGTGATGCCTTGGCAGACGGGTGTTTTCGAGTACCGTGATAGGGCAGGTAATCTACGAACTGCAGACCAATTTCAAAACGAACACGTGTCCAATCAACCACCCCTGTTTAACCGATCACCCCTGTCCACTACGGCTGGGTAAGACCCAGCCATATTGATTATGGTTCACCCAAAGCCATATTACCTTCTGCTGGGGCGAGCCACCCACTTTTCATTTGAAATTATTTTTTTCTTATATAGGGGGACAAAAAAGAACACACACACACACACACACACACACACACACACACACACACACACACACACACACACACACACACATATATATATATATATATATATATATATATATATATATATATATATATATAGATGCAATAGATGATCAGAGTTTCTTCCGGCTACCGTAATAAAAGTTATAAACTTCGAGAATAGTGCAGTATAGGAAACAAAACAATAAAATATTTATTTAATCCTAACAGTTCCGGCTGGTGGACCAGCCTTCTTCCACATTACGAAAAACCCTATGAGAAATACCTTTACGTGGTGTTGGTATGGACTTATCTCTGCCTGTCATTTTGTGTTTTGGAGCTTCCATGTCTGGTTTCTCTGATGCGACAGTATGCGCGGCTGTCCGGGACTATATTGATGAAACTAATAAACTTATAGGTTGACTAACTAACCAGTTTCATTATCTTAACACGTCTACATAATTATATACGTATAAAATCAGATTAATGCTCTATTCGAAGAATAAATTCGTTTATGTAAATAGTTCTATGCATTACATTAAGCACCACACTTTTCAAGGCTATCGGTAATCTTTCTGTTATACCTCCATCATTCCAAATTTGAACAGTGAATTTTAAAACCACTCGATTCTTGGCCAATCCCCCATAGTGGGTATGCGCCACTAACAACAACAACAACAACAACAACAACAATAATAATAACAACAACAACAACAACAACAACAACAACGACAACCAAAACGTTGCCTTACAAGTGGTGGAGAGAGCTTTCCGGTCCCCTGGTACTCTCCCTGCAGCGCTTTGTCGACTAACTACCAACCCTGGAGCTCCGGTCGGGTCGCCGTCTGCGCAGTCAGCCCACGGTCATGTCGCAAGACAAGCACAACAACACGGCTCCATCCACCCCGCCTACACCCTTGGGCATGCCTTCATGGACTGTCACCACCCCTCAAAAAGATCCCCGATGTTCGCCGGCCTTCGCGGTGAAGACGTTGAAGACTGGTTAGACGAGTACAACCGTGTGAGCGTGCTTAACTATTGGCATGACTCTGTGAAGCTGTCCCGCGTACCGTTCTATCTGACGGGGGTCGCTAAGACATGGTTTCTCAACCATCAACTGGATTTCCCGGACTGGCCTACCTTCAAGCAGCAGTTCCCTCAGATATTTGCCAACTTTTCTGACCATGCAGACATAGCCAAACGGAAGCTTGCTGAACGTGTTCAGCACTCCGGCGAGTCTTATACCTCGTACATTGAAGATGTCCTCGCCCTATGCCGTCGCGTCGACAGCTCGATGGTGGAACATGACCACGTTCGCCACCTGCTCAAGGGCGTTAAATGCGACGGCGCCAATGCGCCGTCGCATTTAACGCTCGCGGATATCATCAGAACATGTCAGCGACTCGACGACCTACAACTTATACGTTTACAACCTGACACAGGATATCTCAGGCCAACGCATGACAATGAGCTCCGTGCGTTGATACGGTCCATGATCCGCGAGGAGCTGCAACTCCAGGCCACCTCGTCGTTTTATTAGCTCCGTATAACGCCTTCTGCAGGCAGCATCCGCAACATCGTCAGGGAGGAACTGGCATCCATGACGTGTGAGCAAGTCCCGAGCTCACATACCACTCCAAAGCCGACATACGCTCAGGTGGTTGCAGCGTCACCTTCTGAGCAATCACCGCAGTATGTGTCGACTACGCAGCGCTCACGGAATGTCCTCGCCCCAAGGGCATCGCCTACTTCTTTCCGTGCCTGGCGTCCATCTCGACGGATTTGCTATTATTGCGGAATACGTGGCCACATCTCATGGTTCTGTCGCCGACGTCAACAAGACGAAAGGCGGGGCTATGGTGACTTCGAGAGGGATGAGTTTGCCCCTGCTCCACAACATCGCCACCCATACCAACTGTACCAATGCCGCTCACCATCTCCACAGCACTTCGATGCAGCCAGTACCTTCCGCTCCTCGCGCCGTCGTTCCTTGTCACCTATGCGCCGTTCCTCGTCACCACTTCGTCCGGCTACCATGGCGCCTGATCATCGCCCGGAAAACTAAACAGTGCAGCTTCAGGCAGGAAAACTGCATTTGACGGGCTGCATCGAACTCCTCCGGAACGCCCTTCAAATGTTGTTTCAGTGTGTGTTGAGGGTATATGAACTGAAGCCTTGGTGAACACAGGTGCATCGCTCTCAGTTATTAGTGTGGATTTGTGTTCCCGTTTGCGCAAAGTGAAGACACCGTATGATGGCCCTCCCCTTCGCTGTGCTAATGCGGTTTTTGTTCAGCCTTCTGGTGTTTGCACAGCACGAGTTTTTATTGAGGGAATCTTCACCATATACAGTTCCTCGTTCTGTCATCGTGTAATAATGCGCTCATTTTAGGGTGGAACTTTCTCTCCTCAGCTTCAGCCGTGATATCTTGCCGTCAGAGGGTGATTCGCATATCAGATACTGCGCTTTTGTCCGATAAAGATGCTCATAACCAGCGCTTCGTCACCGCTGATGACTGTTTTATTCCTCCAGGTAATGGGCATATTCTGACCCTGACACCAGATAAGATCAGTACTGGTGATGTGTTCATAGCACCGTGTGGACGCTACATCTCTGGTGGGCTTACCATCGCACATAGCCAGGTGCGCTGTCATGATGGCAGGGCATTAGTTACGGCAGTTGACCTATACTTCTTCGCCTGTTGCACTGTCCCAGGGCACCAGTGTGGTTTGCTTCACAGATACCAAACCACTTTCTCTGGTGCCCCTTCACGCAGACGCGCCATCTTTCTCTACGAGTACTGATGACGATGCTACAACGGCTGCTTTAGCAGCCACACTAAATCCCGATCTCACGTCAGCGCAAAAGCAAGAACTTTTGGGTATCCTTCAAAAACACAGTGCTTCATTTGATGTCAATTGCAAGCTTTTGGGTCGCACTTCCGTTACCGTACATCGAATTGAAACGGAAGGCAATACAATTGTACGCCACCGCTCATATCAAGTGTCATCCGCAGAGCGGAAAATCATCGAGAACAACGTTGCTGATATGCTCAAACGAGATGTTATCCGGTCTTCGTCCAGCTCGTGGTCATCACCTGTAGTGCTAGTCCGAAAGAAGGATGGTTCGGTGCGATTCTGCGTCGATTATCGAGCACTAAATAAGATCGCGCGCAAAGACGTTTACCCGATTTTACGAGTCAACGACGCACTTGACTCTCTGCAAGGTGCTGAATTTTTCTCCAGCCTCGCTTTACGGTCTGGTTATTGGCAAATACCTATGCACGAAGCGGACAAAGAAAAAAACTGCCTTTGCAACACCAGACAGACTGTATGAATTCAACGTGATGCCATTCGATTTATGTAATGCTCCTGCCACATTTGAGCGCATGATTGACACAGTTCTACGTGGCCAAACATGTCTCCGTTATCTAGATGACACCGTCCTTTTTACTCTTCTTTTCGTCAGCATCTTGATCGTTAAGACGAAGATTTGACGTGTATTTCTCATGGTGGACTTCAGCTAAACACAAAAAATTTCATTTCTCCAACAAGAGCATCAAGGTGTTGGGCAACCTTGTCAGCAAAGATGGCTTTCGCACGGATCCTGACAAGGTGTCTGCCGTCATACGCTTGCTTCGGCCAGAAAAACATAAACACCTACGAAGTTTCCTGGGCCTGGCGTCCTACTTCCGCCGCTTCATCAGCCATTTTGCTGCCATCGCGTCGCCACTGCATAAGCTGCTGACATCCGGATCAACTTTCGCTTGGAACGACGACTGCGAGCGTGCCTTTCAAGCCCTTAAGCATGCTTTAACATCCGACCCTGTTCTGTGCCATTTCGGCGAGAACGCACCTACATGTCTCCATACCAACGCGAGTGGTCATGACATTGGTGCAATTCTTCTACAGCGGGATGCCACTTAACGGGAAAGAGTTATTGCGTATGCTAGTCGTGCTCTTATGGCTGCTGAACAGAACTACTCCATAACTGAGCAGGAGTGCCTTGCTGTCGTTTGGACCGTACAAAAATTTCGACTGTATCTTTACGGACGCCACTTCACAGTCATTACAGACCATCACGCCTTGTGCTGGCTATCGTCACTGAAAAACTTGTCTGGTCGCATCGGTCGTTGGATGCTCCGCCAACAAGAGTACGACTTTGACGTCATCTATAAGTCTGGCAAAAGACACCAAGATGGAGATGCTCTCTCTCGCTGCCGCCTTCCACGGTCATCATCGAGTACGTCATGTGATTGCTCGTCTGGTGGGCAAAACACTGCGTCATCCCTCACATTATTACAACTTACGGTTAGTGACACGCCGGCTTCAAATCGCTACACCGAGTTCGCCACACGCCAGCGTGATGATCCATATTGCAATAGCATTAGTCAACGCCTAAATGGTATATCACCTACTCCTAATGCTAGATTGCGCCGACAACTACAGCAATTTAAGCTCGATAACAATATGCACCATCGTTACGTTTACACTAATGATGGACACCGCTGGGTACCAGTACTTCCGCGTTCTCTACGTCACCAAGTCCTCGAAGCCTTTCCCGACGACCCATGTGCAGACCACTTGGGATTTCACAAAACACAAAGCCGCATCAGGAAACGTTTCTTCTGGCCTGGCATCTCTACTTTTGTGGCCAAGTACGTTGCCTCTTGCCATCTGTGTCAACGACGCAAGCGACCAACCTCGTCTCCTGCTGGCCTTCTGCAACCCATCTCGTGTCCCGAGACTCCTTTCGCCATCGTTGGCATAGACCTACTAGGACCTCTCCCCATCACGCCAGCAGGTAATCGTTGGATTGTGACTGCTGTCGATCACCTGACACGGTACGCAGAGACTGCTGCACTACGCACAAGTTCTGCTTCAGACGTCGCAGACTTCTTTCTCAACGCCATTGTATTGCGTCACGGTGCACCTCACGTCCTCCTGAGTGATCGTGGCAAGACGTTCCTGTCCACCATAATCGAAACCCTGCTCACAACCTGTGGTACAGTACATAAGACGACGTCAGCCTACCACCCCAAACTAATTGGCTGACAGAGAGATGTCATCGGACACTAACAGACATGCTATCGATGTACATCGCACCAAACCACGACAACTGGGATACGATTTTGCCTTTTGTGACGTTTGCCTATAACACCGCTGTTCAAAGAACTACTGGCTACTCGCCTTTCTACGTCGCGTACGGCCGTTCACCGACATTCAACATCGACGTCTCTTTCCTAAATGTTCCAACTGACGCCTCGGCAGCCGTATCAGAGCAGTTAATCACAAGGCTCGAGGAATGTCGGCAACGGGCTCGCCTTAATACAGAAGCCAATCAGCAAGATCGCAAGCAACGCTACGAATGCTCTCATCGCGACGCCTCCTTCAGTCCGGGGGATGAAGTGTTGCTTTGGACGCCCATTCGTACTCCAGGATTGTGCGATAAATTTCAGTCACGCTTCATTGGACCCTATACAATCCATGAACAAACGTCCCCAGTGAACTACCGTGTCACTCCCAGTGACCTTTCTTCGGATCGTCGCTGTCGTGGTTCGGAGATTGTCCACGTATCGCGTCTGAAGTTATTCGTTCGACGTTCCGTTTCCGTCTAAGACGCGTCTTGGCTGGCCGCTCACGCGTGGGGGGGGGATAAGTGTGAGCATTATTTATGTGCGTCATCTCATCATATGTACATACTCATCATCATCAGTCTGACCTGTGTTGTCGGGCAGAGGCTCGGCAAGTAAAAGAAGTGTCTTGCAGCCAAAACGTTCGTTGCTTTACAAATTAGATAGATAGATAGATAGATAGATAGATAGATTGATAGATAGATAGATAGATTGATATACATACATACATACATACATACATACATACATACATACATACATACATACATACATACATACATACAGACAGACAGACAGACAGACAGACACCTTAAGTGCCTGCTATACAGGAATAAATGTTTCGTATTTAACAAACGAACGCGAGGCACCTGGACGCGTACGACGGTCGTGTACTGCGCAACAAGAAGAGCACATTTGACGGGCGGAAAATAACGTTATGTGGGGCATTCGCTCAAACCCCATTGCCGGAGCCCGCAGGTTACGTCGCCTATTCTTGTCCAATGAAATGTAGGTGTGCGTATTTAAAATGCAGCGGCGACTCCACGGCACCTCGTGATCTCGCTAACCAGTTACAGACGCTTGCACGCTAAAAGCGTCCCTTTTCGATGTTTTGTGTGGCTGTTATGATTGGCCTTCGAATGTGTCATCACAGATGCATCAAGGTGTGCTCCTTACGGTAAAACGTTCTTCCCAAGATAGCTGCCCTTCATGGACGCAAGTCTCCCAATTTCCTAATACGCCCACGTGCGTGCGGCGGGGTCAGTATTCATGAACAAAAAAAACAGCTGAGGAGCCGCGAACAGACCTTTCTTGCTCGGTGCTACTTGCGTGGGACAGAGCTGATTGATAGACACCTTCTTAGCGAAGAGACATGTCTCTGCTCTTGGAAGGAGCCATTAGAAACTACAGGTGTGGTCGGCAGCCGCAGCCACCTCTTCCAAGGTCATCGATTTGGCACCACTACGGCTCCCCTTCGCACTATTCCTCCTCGCCGGCAATTCTGCATTTGAGTCGTCGGGACGTGGTGCGTGGGACGCTACGAACTTTGAGCCTTCACTAGGCGTATAGAACTGCAGGGTGAATTTTTTTCAAGGTGCAGCCGAGGTGTTACAGCTTTTTGCCAAGCAAGGTACCAAGCTTAAAATGGTTATGTATATGAAAAGAACAGTCTCAGTGCACTCGTCACAACTGAGTTCAAGAGCTTAAAAGGATTATGATAGGACAGTGTAGCATACATAGCAGAATATTTCACGAGAAGTGTACACAGCAAATCATATCATGGGTGCAGATTGGTTCGATCGAGTCGGGCGAAATTTGTGCAGTAAAAACGAAATGGAAGTGAAATGTAGTACTACACATTCACAGCTGCATTACCTTGTATAAACATCCGATTTACCAGTAGTTTAACCTGTCGTTTCCGATCATACGCAGCTGTGCTCGCCTCCCTGTCACTGCGTTTACCGACACAAAAAGTTAAGAGCGGGAAAAAAGGTAGTTGGGGGTGAGCTTCACTGCTATTGATCTACATGAAAAAATAAAAGAGATATAGATTTAAGAAGAAGATAATAAAATTCTAGTTGTCTGTGTGTGGAACGGAAGCACCGCCGAATTAAGTCTCCAGGTGTTCGCCACTTTTAAACCTTTTTTTTTTGCACCAGGCATATATTACGGCACAAAAAGAAGGTCAACGGAAGCTAGAGTGCGTTGACATGCCGCATATGTGTAGTTGTTTACGCTATAATGTCTCTCCACTGCCGCCGTCAAAGCTTCGCCTTTATTGAGTATGGTTGAGCACTCGCCGTCTTAAAACTTGCAGCGCGGGCTTTTTCGGGCCACTCCATACAAGCACGAGGGATCAAACTTTAGGAAATGTGGGTTGGGTTAAGTTAGGTCAGGTTGGGTGGGGTTGCGTTGGGTTGGGTTATGACCACGATATGATTAGGAGAGGCGCTGAAGTGGAGGGCTTCGGAAATGTCAACCATCTGATGGTGTTGTTTAACGTGCAATTAACTTTTAAGAAAGAACGCGCTCATAACGCGGGCGAAGCAGCAAGCAGTGAGACCGAGTAATCAAACGTCGCGTAAAGCTCACCACATTCGCAGCACTTCGCTCTAGCTTCTATAGATTGCGTAAAGTTGACATTCTAGACTGATCAATGGACCAAGCAGCAAATAACATAGCTAAAAGCTTTCGTGCAGCGCCCCTACCGTCATGTATTAACAGTGGAATAATGCATTGTTTCCAACTTTCGCGAGCACCTTCCAGTAATTAACCCAATGGTCACTCTCTAATTGTGACAGCACGACTTGAAACAAGCGGAAATGCAGTTAAAAGGAAATGTAATGACAGAAGAAGAGAGATAAAAAGTAGAAATGAACAGACCAAGAAAAGGTAAAAAAAAATCAGAGAAGAGAAAAAAAATAGAGTTAAAATTAAAGAGAAACAAAGAGGGGTACCCAGCTCCGCACTTCCGTAAGAATTATTGGCACGATGGCATATCATACCGCCTATTATGCAATCTCGGTGATCGAGCACGAAGTGCTTTGCTGGAAGTATTCAATGAGTCTTGGAGGGATGGAACGGTCCCCAGAGAATGGAAAACAAGCCGGTTGGTTGCACTTCTCAAACCTGGAAAATCGCCTCTAGAGCTGACATCATACCGCCCAATAGCGCTGGCTAGTTGCGTAGGGAAGCTGATGGAGCGAATGATCCTCGCCAGACTCGAGTGGTTCCTAGAACGCCATAGAATATATCCAGACGCCATGGCCGGTTTTCGTCGTCTTCGGAGCTCCATTGACAATGTCATTGACCTGGTGACCTACGTACAACACCAGAAAATGAGCAGACGGTTATCTGTCGCACTATTTTTAGATGTCAAAGGAGCATATGACAATGTTTCTCACGAAGCCATACTTGACGCCCTCGAGTCAGTTGGTTTGGGTGGGCGAGTGTACCGCTGGATCCAATGCTACCTACATATGAGATCATTGTTTATGCAAACTGATGATGGGCCGACTTCTGAACATTATACACACCGTGGTGTTCCTCAAGGTGGTGTATTGAGCCCCACACTGTTCAACCTGGTTCTGATCGGTCTCGTGGAACACATACCAGATTCTGTGCAGATATCTCTCTATGCAGATGATATTTGTGCCTGGACGTCAGGTGTAACACGTCCTCAGGTACGTGCGAGACTCCAGAAAGCAGCGAATTCAATATCGGCGTACCTTAGAGAACAAGGCCTCGAGATTTCTCCTGAGAAATCGGCGCTGGTCGCGTTCACGCGGAAGGCAATGACGTCATATCCCATCGCCATCGATGGACACAGTGTCTGCTACGCCAGGACCCACAGGTTTTTGGGGGTCCCGATCGATCGAAATCTCTGCTGGAGTCCCCATGTGGCCACTCTAAAGAAGCGCCTAACGGCCATCGCACAACTTTTCAAGTTCCTCGGAGGCAAAACGTGGGGCACATCAGTGCACGCGATGTTGCATTTGTACAAAACGCTGTTTCTGGGGTACCTGCGGTATAGCTTGCCGGTTCTGACGAACGCTTGCAAAAGCAGTATACGCACAATAGAAAACGCCCAGGGCCAGGCACTCAGAGTTTGTCTTGGATTACCACGCTGTACATCAACAGCGGAAACCATCGCAATCGCCAAAGATCATCCGACCACAGTGCACATTACTTTGGAGGTGCTTAGAGCTCATATTAGACACCTTGCTCGCGCCCCTGCCCACCACCTAGCTTCGCTTCCAGAAGATCGACCGAGTGCCTCCTTCTGTAAGAGAGTATTGACTTTCCGTGAGTGCCTTCCAACAGTCTACACGCCTCCGGAACGGATACTAACACCTCCTTGGTGCTTGGACCGACCAAAACTACGCTTGACAGTGCCGGGGATTCGCAAGAAGGCGGAGCTCTCGGCGCCAGCTTTAAAGCAGATGATTCTACTCATGCTACACGAAGAATACAAAGATCATGTCAAACTTTACACGGATGGCTCGACAACTGTTGGAGGATCTGCAGGAGCTGTGATCTTCCCAGCAAGAGCCGAAACCATCCAGTTCAGAACGTCACACAAGACGACATCGACAGCCGTGGAGCTCGCGGCACTCCGCAGCGCACTCCGCAGGATTGATCGAGAGACACCACAAAAATGGAGCATTTTTACTGATTCGAAACCAGCTCTCCAATGTCTACACAATGCTCTACGTCGTGGGCCTCAAGACCAATTGGCGCTCGAAATACGACAACTGTACCATCACCTAATAGACGAAGGACATGACATATCTTTTCAGTGGTTACCAGGCCATTGCGGCATCATCGGTAACGAGCATGCCGACGATGCAGCTAAGAATGCTCACGAAAATGGAGTGATGGAACCTATTCCACTATCAAGAAGCGACGCAGCAGCAAAGATTAATACGCTTGCGCAGGATGTCGCAAGGTCTATGCGGAATACGCCCGGTTTTCTCCACACCCGCCTTCACCGCCTGGACCCATGCCTACGACTTACTATTCCATCTGGCCTACCCCGATCCGAGACGACCCTTCTCTGCCGCATGTGGCTTGGGGTGTCTTTCACGAACGCCTTTGCCTGCCGCATCGGAATGAGAGACAGCGCTGCATGCGACCATTGCGACAATGACGAAACAATTGAACATATTTTATGTCAGTGCCCCCAGTACAGCTCTCAGCGACAGTCCCTCTCAGCAGTGTTTGCTCGCCTCGACGACCAGCCACTTTCTGAGCAGTCAATCTTGGAATGTCGGAAAGATCGAGCTTCACGCCAGAAAGCAACGAAGGCGCTGATGAAGTTTCTGCGAGCGACCCGCCTCGTTGAACGATTGTGACACTACTGTGTGCGCGTGTGTGTGTGTGTGTTTGTGCTTCTCTTCCTCCCTTTCCCATTTCTTTTTCTTACTTTTCTGTCTCCCCTTACCCCTTCCCCAGTGCAGGGTAGCAAACCGGATATGTTTTCTGGTTAACCTCCCTGCCTTTCCGCATTAAATTTTCTCTCTCTCTCTCTCTTTAGTACAAAACTGTCTTATTTTTTTTTCAAACATCTCTAGTAAAAGCATAATTACCTTAGGCTACACTTATGTGATGCGCAATTCTGGCTATGAAAAAAAACGCAGTTTCAAAACATAATACACGTTCTTTGTTTTAAATAACAATTAAAAGAAAGCAACGAATTGATTGATTGATTGATATGTGGAGTTTAACGTCCCAAAATCACCATATGATTATGAGAGACGCCGCAGTGGAGGGCTCCGGAAATTTCGACCACCTGGGGTTCTTTAACGTGCACCCAAATCGGAGCACACGGGCCTACAACATTTCCGCCTCCATCGGAAATGCAGCCGCCGCAGCCGGGATTCGAACCCACGACCGGCGGGTCAGCAGCCGGGCACCTTAGCCACTAGACCACCGCGACGGGGCAACGAAGCCAAGTTTTTCTAAATTCCACCTTTGTATTTACTCCCTTCCCAATAACTGCGAAGCGTCCCATGTTTGTGGACGAGGATGGCACGAATATTTACAAAGTGACACGACATCTCACTGAGGGTGAATGCCTCACTCTCACACGTGACGTGTTTACAACGACGAGTGAAAGACATGGCGCTCATCTCTCCTCCTTCCTTTCCCGTTTTCGTGTTCTAAGCTTTGCGCCACAAATAACGTGCTTAGTAAAGGTACAGTTCTCTTTTCCGACAACCTTAAAGGCGGTAAGCGGATACCAAAATAAATAACGTCAGTGGTGGTGTAAAGAAAGGCGCATTCGCGCCGTCCGACGTATTCTCCAAGCCCTCACCTTGCTGTCACCCCGCCGCGGTGGTCTAGTAGCTAAGGTACTTGGCTGCTGACCCGCAGGTCGTGGAATCGAATCCCGGCTGCAGCGGCTGCATTTCCGATGGAGGCGGAAATGTAGGCCCGTGTGCTCAGATTTGGGTGCACGTTAAAGAACCACAGGTGGTCGAAATTTCCGGAGCCCTCCACTACGGCGTCTCTCATAATCACATGGTGGTTTTGGGACGTTAAACCCCACATGTCACTCAATCAAATCACCTTGCTGTCGCCATGAGCAGGCCAAGGAAGGTTCCAACTTCCGTAGAAAAAACTTCATACCAGGAACATCGTCGCCTGGCTGTACAAAAGTATGGTGTGTCGACTGAAGCAATCAATCGGCAGCGTTTGTATACACCTTTTGTTTCTTCCTGAGTCTACGTCCTAATTTCTTGAGATAAATTTACTAGCAAATACGTTAACCAACTGTTCCTACCGGCATTGATTCATTTATAGATGTGACAGGCATTGTTGCACTTTTTCAGCTGCCTCTAATGGTCACAAATTCCAGCGTCCTTCACTTACATAAGAATTAAATTCGGGGAAACTCAATCAGCTCTGTAAACTTATTCTCAATGTGGTTAAAGACTAGCTGCCCGTTTGCGAATAAAGAGGCGAAGTAAAATGAAGTGTGTGGGAATGACATAACTGTCATTCAGTTTTCTAATGACGGGACATATCTTCGACTGCGAAGTGATGCCTTGGCAGACGTGTGTTCTCAAGTACCGTAAAAATTTGCCACGCCAGGATGCTTATGAAAGCAACCCCTTCAAGCACTAATGCTCTTTATTTTTTTAACGGACGTCTCTCAGAACTACAAACATAGAAGTGAACGAACTGGGATAAGTGGACAGAACTTGGAGAAACGTATGCAGAACTGCAGTTACGCAGAATAGTGCTTGTTGGGCTAAATCGAATTCGTACGAAGTGGTCTAAGCTCGGACAGTAAAGCGAATAGGTAGTGAAATGTACTATTGCGCATTCACAGTTATACCCACGCACAGACATCCACTCAGCCGGCAAACATAAGCGATCGTTTGCGATAATATACAGCTGTGCTTGCCAAGTTATCACTGCGTGTGTAGTCAAACAAATACTGGATAAACACTTACGAAATGATGGGTTGCACTGTATTGCTGCCTTTGTGAAATCGATGTTTCTAGAATAAAAGAAACACAAGATATAAAAAAATAGGAGAACGATTTCGAGTTGGTGTTTAAAGTTACCCTTGTATAGATCTGCAGTACAGACGTCCGAAGACAATATGTGACCGCAGCTTTCATGAAAAACTGGACTCTATAAAGCACGTGCTTCCAGCTTCCTATAAAAAGTGAAAGCCCGACGGAAGCAGGAGTGCAGTTGCGTGACGCTTACGGACTGTTCAAGTTATTGCTCGCTGCCTTTATCTCATGACTCGTTGTCCTCTCCGAAGTTTGCAGTCCATACCCTTCCAGCGTGGGTCGCTTGACACACACACACACACACACACACACACACACACACACACACACACACACACACACACACACACACACACACACACACACACACACACACACACACACACACACACACACACACACACACACACACACACACACACACACACACACACACACACACACACACACACACACACACACACACACACACACTCACACACACACACACACACACACACACACACACACACACACCCTCTCTCGCTACAATTAAGGTGTACATACAACGTAACCCTTCTCTGAGCCTACAACCGGATCCTTAATCGATAATGTCAATAAAATGAAGCGATATAGAGAACAGAGAACGTGATCATAGAAAAAAAACCCAATAAAAAGAAACGAGTCAACACTCATAAAATATAAAGTAAATGTTACATGTACAGCAAGAGCTATTTAGACAATTCAACATTATTGCAAGATTAATCAAAGGTATATATGCTTCGGAGGCAAAAATTCTGTAGGCCCATGCGCTCAGATTTGTGTGCACGCTAAGAAACCCAGGTAGTTGAAATTTCCGGAGTCGGTGTCTCTCATAATCATATGGTGATTTAGGGGCGTTAAATCTATCACATCATTAAATAAATATATAGCTAAATAAATAAACAAATAAATAAATAAATCGATCAATCCCTCAATGAGTCAATATAAGATATTTATACTTTTCTGTCTCAAGAATTTCTGTTGCAGGGATTCACAATGGAACAATGGTACCCGAAGGGAGAACAAGCACGCAAGAATTATGGCACAGTACACTACCTGCACAGCGCAGGGAACTAACGTGCCTTCTTTCCATTTTTACTACCACGAAGTGTTATTGCCTGCAGTTGCAGACACGAGCTGCCTTCAGTAATTTCCGGAATACAGTGTTCTGACGTTCGACACAGCTGACGTTGGACACAGGAAGGAAATAGTTCACTTATAGATTTATAGTGTCATACTACAGCGTCATTAACAATAAAAAGTCGCACGGCGTGTGTGCCGTCTTTTCAGCAACGTCGCTCTTGGACATACATCTGAAGGTGCGTGTTTAGATGAGAGTGAGAAATGCATGATTCGCTTGGAATGCATAGTGTGTTCAATCGTAGCATCAGTTCTGTTCTTTCATGTGGATACTACGAGCACATGAGTTGAGATAAGTCTTAACATATGCTAGTACGTACCGAACACATACTAGTGCATATTATTTTACTGCGTATACATATACTAGTACGTCATGTGAATTCAATGGGAAAGAAATTGACCTCAATCGGGACAGTAATGAGTTTTAGGAAGGGATGAGTAAAGAGAAGGAGGATAACGAGGACATTCTTGCAAGTCAGGGTCGCCAGATTTGGATACATTGCACTAGTTGGGCTATTTTTAGATGCCGGTGGCGTCAGAATAAAACGTCTTGATTATTTGGATACTCTTTGCCTACTTTCTTCTCCCATTGATTTGAGTCAAATTATCAATAACTGGTGACGTCGTAGTTACTGGTGTTTGAGCCCGTGGTATTGAAACATGACGGTCAAAACTTGTTTACAGCTGCCAAAATATAGTTGAGCACATTACGTACAGAAGGAACTTGAATTATAAATGAATGGCTCAACTGCCTAAGCAGGGGTAATCGTCAATGATTGGGATGATAAAAAAAAGTCAAAACTTTACCACCTAGCCAAAGCAATCAATGATATCGCATTGATTGCTTTGGCTTGGCATTGACTACCAAAGTGACATCAATGCGCTTGGAATTGACTACCAAAGCAATCAATCTTATCGCATTGATTGCTTTGGTAGTCAATGCCAAACACATTGACTGGCAAAGAAAGACAAGCAGATCAAAAGGTGCGCCGCGTCGCTCACACACGACAGACGCACGAAACGTGCTCACAGGTATAGATAAACGGGAATAAATGCCCCAGTTGTTACTTTCTTGTGTTTGAAAAGAGCGCCCTTTTCGCTAACGGAGACTGTGTAGCGAGTGCAGTGACCTTTGTGGCCCAGATAACTACGTCTGGGCATCTGGCGTGACAAGACCTCAGGTACGCGCAAGACTTCAGAAAGCTGTGACGTTGGTATCAGTGTGCCTCCAGGAACAGGGTCTGAAAATCTCGCAAGCGAAATGCGCGTTGATTGCTTTTAGTCGAAAGCCAATGAGACCATACGCTATATCTATCGACAGCCAAGTCATACCATATGTCAAGACGCACTGATTTCTAAGCGTATTCATTGATAGAGACCTCTGCTGGGGCCCACATGTGGCCCACTTGAAGAAGAGGCTGACAGAAATTGCTAACTTATTCAAGTATCTTGAAGGAAAACCTGGGAGACTTCAGTACATGCAATGATGCAATTGTACAAGACGCTTTTTCTTGGCTATTTTCGCTACAGTTTGCTTGTGTTGACCAATACCTGGAGAACTAGCATTCGGACTTTCGAAAGCATCCAGGCTATGGCTCTGCGAGTTTGTCTGGGGCTACCGCGATGTTCATCAACAGCTGAGACAATCGAGGTCGCTAATGACTACCCGCTCAAGACGCATATCATGATGGAAGTGCTCAGAGCACACGTGAGGCATCTTACTCGCGCCCCTGCCCATCGTCTAGCTTCATTGCGAGAAGATCGACCTCATGCCTCTTTTTGCCAGACAGTCTTGACATATCGCACACACATTCCTACGGGATATACAACTCCATCCAGAATTTCAACTCCCCCATGGAGTATGACTTATGCACATGTTGAACTCCCGGTTCCAGGCATAGGGTCAAAAGCCCGGCTCTCGTCTCCAGCGCTAAAGCAGCTTTCTCTTCTCTTGTTATATGAGAAGCACAGTGAGCATACTCATCTATATACTGACGCTTCAACTGAAGTGGATGGATCTGCAGGGTCAGTGATCTCTCCTGCAACAGCGACAATGGTGAAGTTTCGGTTATCCCACCAGACATCATCGACGGCTGCGGAACTTGCTGCTCTACGTAGCGCAGTTAAAATCATTAAACACCAAGACGCCAAGAAATGGAGCATGTTCACGGACACTAAGACAGCACTACAGTGTTTGATATTCGCCTTACGCCGGGGACCTCATGAACAGTGCTGGAAATTAGAGAGCTGCTTCACCACCTCTTCGACGAAGGACACAGAATCACGTTTCAGTGACTTCCAAGTCACTGCGGCATATTGGGCAACGAACATGCCGATGCAGCTGCTAGATCAGCACACGAAGATGGTGAAGAAGAATCTATACCATTTTTAACGACTGATGCTGCAATGACCATCAGAAAAATTGCTAATGCAGAATTAAACATTTGGAACGCCGAGTGCTTACGGCACACGTGACTGCAGAGACTGGACACGTCTCGTCGACTCCGACCTCCGTCTGGACTCTCTCGACTCGAGACAACGGTACTTGGCCGACTATGGCTTGGTGTCGCCTTCACCAAAGCGTTCACCTTCCGAATCGGCATGGAAGACAGTGCTGCTTGCGGTCATCGCAGCAGCGATGAAACTATAGAGCAGGTTCTCTGTCACTGCCCTCGTTACAGCGTGCAAAGATGGCAACTAGCTGCTGCGTTAGCTCGCCTAGACGACAGACCTTTGTCTGAACAATCAGTGCTTGAAAGGCGACATGATTTCTGTGCTCACAGAAAATCAGTGAAGGCCTTACTGAACTTTTTGCGTGGCAGTGGCCTATTGTATAGACTATAGCACCCCAGCCCCCCCCCCTCCTCCTTATTTTGCGCGCGTCTATTTCCCTCTTCACTTCCTTTTCCATCTTTCTTCTCTATTCCCCCTTTCCTTATTGCAAGGTAGCAAACCGCTTGCTCCATTTCCTGGTTAACCTCCCGGCCTTTCCCTCATTTTATTCTCTCCATCTATCTACAGCAGTATAGTTCCGGTGAAAATCAAGGCGCACAATTCTGCCCACCGCGGAATTCTTTTTTTCCTTAAAAGAAAAAAAAATATGATAAGATTTGCCATATAAAAAGAACTGTTCATCTGCTCTCAATTTAAGTATAAAGGCGATATTTATTTGAACCACCACATGGTGCAAATAGCGTCTCAGTATTACCGGAATGGCAAATGTGCGAAATTTGTGAATTATTTTCTTAATGTTTAGCAGCTAAAGCGGCCTAAAGTATTTTTTCCGTAATATATACCTTATATGAAGTAAGCATTCGCTACTCATATATCAATGCGAAGTGCAATATTGGCACTTCGCAATAGAAGAAATACAAACAACACATTCGGGCAAAATTCTTGGAGGCGTAAGTGCTAGTAAAATTCCACTAATAATAATGAGCTTCAAACAACTTACACAAGCACCTTTACTTAACATGTACACCAAATTTTGTATAGAAAAAAGAATGGTACTTTTAAAATGACTTTTTTTTCACAAACAACACCAAAACGACCTTTCAGGAAGTTCAAAAGGCAGCCACGTGGCCAAAAATTTTTGTCTCGTCGAAGTATTCTAGCAGTTCACTGTTTTTAATACAGTAAATTTGCACAATTTCTTTTTTTCAAATACATTTGAGATGGTTGTCAAAATCGCTGGGACGTTTGGCGTGGGATGGCCCGTTTGCGAGGTAATATTATTACAGTTTTCATTGCAAAACTCCTTAGTTCGCTTTTCCATAAAAGGACGCGCACGGCTGTTTGGGCACTAAGACCGGAAGTCAGCAAAAACACAGAAGAGCGATAGCATAGCACTGTATACCTGAGCGGTGCCGTATACCAGCACGTGTGTCATTTAAATTTTTCATCCCCACATACTGTTATTGCCTCCAGTGGGAGACATGTATTATTCTAATAAGTTCTCCGAAGCGATATAAACGTCGTGACGGGTGCCATAACTGAATGAGTCCTGAACCGGAAGTAGCTCCCGTAATGATATACAGGGCCCTATAGTACGGTGTCACCCGCGAATGAAAACTGTAGGAGCACTGTGCAGTCACTTCAACAACGCATCTCGCGGGACAAAATACATCTGAAGGTATGTAACTAGGTGACAGTAGGGCGTTCCAAATTTCGCAGTTCACAGATACCCCATAGGGGCATATAATGTATGTTGTCAATGTGAATATTGTGGACATTTGGCTGAAGCATGTTGGCAGGCAGGTAGTACAACGAAAAAACTACTTGGCAACTACTTCACTGCACTGTACATGGATTCATTGGCGTAGCAAGAAGATGGCACTCCAGGCTCATGCCCCCCTTCCCCTGATAATTTTTTCCCCATGCATATATAGCGGAGAATGACCATTTGCCTGCATGCTCTGTCGTTTTATTTATTTTTGTTTGCTTCTCCACAGCATGTGGATCTTTCTTCTTTACTGGAACTCCCTTTATATCTAAGCGTTCTAAATCAACCAGACTTCCTCTCAAACGCCAAGGCACTTCCCCTTGAATTATCGTGAAATACGTCTCTCGCCGTTTTGTTTTCCCCTTCATAGTTACTCAGAGCCATTTTTTTTTTCATCGCAGTTGTTTTGGAAATTGTTGCGTTCATCAAGTTTCCTAGAGACAAAGTGCCTTTCTGAAGTGAGTGATACGCAAGTGATTTTGCCACGTGTATAAAGGACAGTCGCAGTTCCTAAAGTAACCTAGCTAAAGCTTAGCAATTGCCCTGAAACAACCTAGAAAATCTTTGCATTGCCTTGTTAAGGCATAAAAACATACTAAAAGCGACCAAACCAGTCTTTGCGATCGCCCAGTCTCATTATTTTACGGCCATCTTCACTTCCCATCTCCTCTCGAAGCTCCATATAGCGGCACCCGTTCGTCCCTCGTAGTGGTAGTAGTAGTCGTAGTGTGTATAACCAGTCTTACATTTTGACCTCCAAGGTGGTGCCGGTGAGAGATTTTTTCTGTGCGTTGCTGAACAATAAAAAATTCACTGCGTGCGCGTTAACTAAAAGCCGAATTCTCCTGTCTCTCACTCCCCCTTAGCAGCCATTGGAATGTACATTGAGCACTATTTGACAAGAAAGGGTTGCTACGTTATACTTGCTGGGCATAACCTCCTTGGTTTTAGAAAGGTTTAGCGAGCGTTGGGCCGCAGTGCCATGAAAACAGTGAACTAGTATATACCATGAACTCGAGTTGGTTAAAGGTGGGAAGTAGACACGAAGCGCAAGCCATAAGAAAGTGTGCGTGTGCCACCTCTCGTTTAGTCCTTGGAATGTCCGCTGGATGGCGGTGCATATGCGGAATACACGATGAAAAGATGCGAGATGGTGGTACTTGGAGTGTTGAATAGATGAACGAACGTACACACAGACAGATGCATGGACGGAATCACGGATGGCTGCACCGACGGATGGACGCATGGACGGACGCACGGGCGGATGCATGGACGAACGCAGGGACGGATGCACAGATGGACGTGCTGACGCACGAACAGACGCACGCACGGATGGGCGAATGGACGCGCGGACTATCACACAGACGGATGTATGAATGGACGGAAGCAAGAACGAATGGACGGACGGATGCTTCGCCCCACTCTCCATCATTTACTCCGTGGATATGCTGCCATTTTTTCATATTCCTCAGTCTCTCTTCGAACTTCATTTTGCTCAGAGCTTCCCACACCTCAAAACGTGTCCATCCCATATCCCGCTTCACAGCCTCTCCTGTCGTCTTCCCGAGAGCGCCCAACACGAGGCGTCCCACAGCTCTTTCACACTTATTGCTAATTGCACCTCTGACCTCATGAAGACCATGTAAGCCTCGAACCCATTGCACTTTTCGACAGACCATAAAACACCTTGTACCAATCGTGTTCTCATAACGCTCCATGATTCGTCGTCGCAGCTTTAGATGCGAAGCAGCTTTTCCTGGGAAATGTGTCCGTCCTTCCCTTACGCATCCGCTCCCCCACTGCGCATGCGCCGTTTGTCGTCCCTCCTCCTCTTCCGGAGCACGTGGCGTGATCGCTGCCTCCGCTTCGTTTCTCCCGTGTCTATCTCTCCGCCACAGCTGTGGCGGAGAGATAGACACGGGAGAATATAATGCGGCGCTCGCTCGCTCCCGTTGCACTCTCCTTCGCAACAGCGCTATGGACGTCAACGTTGGCGCCAGTTGTAGCGGCATCGGTAACGTAAGCTGTGACAGCAACGCAAGCTGTGAAAGCACTAAAGGGAACCATGTGGTGATGCGAAGCAGCACTGGGAGTTCACTTTTTGGTGCTATAATGAAGGAATGATGAACACAACAGAGAACAATAAGCATCATCGCAGAGTAAGGCACCACGAGATTGGCGCTCGAGCTCCACCATCTTCATCGTCCTGTCGCTATCTCGAATCTTCCACATGCCCGTTAGGTTCGCCCAATAAACCTCTTTACATTTGGTGGATCGTGCTGGGTAACCACATCGCCTACACCCTGGAACTCCGACCCCGCACCCTGCCGTCGACCATTTAAGTTGACGCTGCTCAACAAACGCGGCCGCTACTTGCCCCAACCCAGTTCACCAGCGAGACCCCCCGATCTTTGCGGGCACTGAAGACCAGGGTGTCGCGGACTGGCTGCCGTCATATGGGAAAGTCAGTGGACCAAACAGGTGGGATGACGCTGCTAAGTTGGGCACTGTCAATTTTTATCTCACCAACGTGGCCAAGCTGTGGTATACGAACCACGAAACTGAGTTCGCGAACTAGTCTGCTTTCAAGAAGGCGATATGTGCCATTTTTGGTCACCCTACCTTACGGAAGCTACGCGCCGAACAACGTCTGCGCACACGGGCACAGCAGCCAGGTGAAACTTTCACCTCATATATAAAAAAACGTGATCGTTCTCTGCTGGTGCGTCGATCTTTCCGTGAGCGAGAGTGCAAAGACACAGAACATTATGAAGGGCGTCAACGATGACGTTTTCCAGATGCTTCTCGTGAAGCCTCCTAGCACTGTGGCTGAAGTAGTGACTTTGTGTGAGAGCTATGATGAATTGCGGAGGCAACGAGCTCAGACGCGACGCTCATTCCAGACAATCCAAACAGTGACCGCACTGGACGTCATGGCTGACCAGACAAACCTTCTCGCACAAATGAAAGACTTCGTGCGAGAGGAAGTGGCTCGGCAGCTTTCTCTACTGCCTTTTGCTCAACGCCAGTAGCTCTCGCAAAGAGCAACTGCGACACCCACCACCATTGGCTCCCATGCTCGACATGTAGTCCAGAAGCAGATTTCCGAGGCTATGCCAGTGCCCTTGCAGTAGCCCCCCGTCACCGCGCCTCTTACTTACGCTGAGGCACTAAAGCGACAGCAGCTACACCAGCCCCCGCCGTTCCACAGACTGCCGCATACCTCAGCCCCGACTGAGCCGTCCACCGCCTAGGTTCCTCCCATTGCTAACACAGCCTCAACTCATCCGTCCGCCACATGGGCTGCTACCCTCGTCGCCAATACTTGGAGAACGCGCGATAACCAGCCCCTCTGTTTTGCGTGAGGCGGTCCTGGCCATATTGCCCGATACTGCCGTCGTCGCGTGCCGGGATACACAGACGCCCGGACACAGAACAGCTTCATGGACCTTCCTCCATCTCGTCAAGAAAATTCGCATCCTCAGTCAAGCTCGTCTTCACGGGAATATCTGCGTACTATGTCTGGTCGCTAACCTTCACCCCGTCGTCGCTCCCTGTGCCCCATGAGTCGTTTCCCTCCTGAACACGAGGGAAACTAACCACCGCAGTTCAGGAGGCAAGAACTGCGCTGTCGAAATGCTCAAGTCGTCGGACATTGCCGTCGAATATTGTCGAAGCTTTTGTAGAAGGTACTCGAGCATAGGCTCTAGTGGATACCAGTGCTGCCGTTTTCGTGATAGATGCTTAACTTTGCCGCAAGCTCCGAAAAGTGACTACGCCTCTTGATATGATGTCCTTGCAAACAGCGAAAGGGGACTCGGTTCAGCCTGTAGCCACCTGTACTGTCCGACTGATCATCGCGAAGGAACGCCACACTCTTGGGTTTATTGTCATTTCGTCATGCTCACACGACATCTTACTTGGATGGGATTTTTCATCGCGTAACCACGCCGTTATTGATTGTGCAAGATCGAAACTTGAACTCTTCCCGTTTTACGACCAACCAACAAACCGCATTAAGCCCACCGTACACAAACTCGTCGTCAAAGAAGGCATTGAAATTCCTCCGACAACAGCTGCGTTGCTCCCTGTGTTCTGTGACGGCATTAGAGACAAAGCTGCATTCTTTTAACCATCAAGCATCTTCCTTAGTCGAAGATCACTTCTTCTGCCTTATTCAACCCTCTCCATTTCTGAAGGAAGCAGTGCTCTTTGCCTCACCAATCCCCTTGCGTAGCCCGTTGAACTGATTCAAGGTGAATCTCTTGGACACGTGCATGCCATTGATGAAGAAAAAAAATTTACCATGCCTCCAGATTGTTCCGGTGACGACGACGCCATCAGTGCCCTCAACACTTCCATTGTACCACCTTCCGAGCTTTTCGATTCATTGATCGCCGACGGACTATCGCCATCTGAACGCTCTGAGTTTCTTCAGCTGCTCTACCAGTTCCGTGAATTCTTTGACGTTTCTCAACCTACCCTCGGCCGAACTCTCAGTTTTTTCACTGCATCTACACAGGTTCCAACGCGCCAGTACGACAGCGACCATACCGTGTTTACACCGCGTAACGTCAGGTTATCACCGAACAGGTTGACGATATGCTCAAGCGCGACGTTATCCGACCTTCCCAAAGTCCATGGGCATCACACGTCGTTCTTGTTAAGAAGAAGGATGGCACTATTCGCTTCTGCGTTGATTACAGGTGCTTAAATAAGATCACTCGCAAAGATGTATACCCTTTGCCCACGATTGATGACGCCTTTGATTGCTTAGAAGGTGCCGAGTTTTTTTTCGTCATTATATTTGCGTTTGGGGTATTGGCAGGTGCCCTTAGCAGATGCCGATCGTCCAAAAAACAGCCTTCATGACACCGGACGGGCTATATGAGTTTAATGTCAAGTCCTTCAACCTCCGCAATGCGTTGGCCACATTCGAGCGCATGATACCGTCATGTTGCACCCGATTTTGCAACACTTCTTGTACGCATGAAACATGTCCTCACGTGTCTGAAGAATGCGCAGGTCCAACTGAAGCTCAAGAAATGCCACTTCGCCGCTCGGAAGCTCACCATTCTCGGTCACGTCGTATTGAATGATGGCGTTCTTCCCGACCCGGCTAAACTACGCACTGTCGCTGAATTCCACAAACCAACGACTGTAAAACAGTTACGCAGCTTCGTAGGATTGTGCTCCTACTTTCGTTGGTTTGTGCGCAACTTTGCCTCCGTAATTGCCCCTTTGACCCAACTTTTAAGCACTGCCAACGACATCTCGTCATGGTCTTCCGAGTGTGATCACGCATTTACCACTCTTCACCGTCTCCTGACATCACCACCTATATTGCTCCAATATGATCCCACGGCTGCAACTGAGATCCATACAGACGCCAGTGGTGTCGGTCTTGGTGCAGTTCTCGCTCAACGCAAGCTTGGATCTTCTGCGTATGTCGTCGCCTACGCCAGCAAAACGCTCAACAAGGCTGAGGTAAACTACAGTGTTACCGAAAAGAGTGCTTAGCCATGCTTTGGGCGATTGTCAAGTTTCGCCCATACTTACATGGCCGCATGTTTGCTGTAGTTGCAGACCATCAAGCCTTATGTTGGTTGTCGTCGCTGAAGGACCCATGAGGTCGCCTTGCTCGTTGGGTTCTGCGACTTCAAGAGTATGACATCAGCGTCGATTACCGTTCCGGCCGCCAACATGCCGATGCTGATGCGCTCTCGCGATCACCACTGTCCACTGAGGCTGCCTTTATGTCTTCTATAGAACACGCGCTGTCAGCTCTTGACATCAACACCATGTCCTCTGCACAGCGCGACGATCCATGGATAACTTCGCTTCTGGACATTTTATCTGGGGTACCGACACTTCCAACCACTCGAGCAATGCGACGCCAGGCTTCGCACTTCACCATTTGAGGTGGCCTCTTGTACTGCCGCAATTACTCACCAGACGGCAGAAAGTAGCTGCTCGTCATTCCCCGAAATCCGCGCTCTACAATCTGCATCATTTCACTCCGACCCGCAATGTGCTCACGCCGGTGTCTTCAAGACCTACGAACGTTTAAGGAAGTGGTACTACTGGCGTGGGATGTTTACTTTTGTTCTGCAGTTTACTCGCGGCTGCCATGAGTGCCAGTGGCGGAAACAGCCACCGAATCCAGGAGCAGCTCCCCTACAGCCGCTTGCGTGCCCCAACCACCCATTCGATCGCGTCGGAATTGACCTTTATGGGCCACTGCCATTGACCACAGCAGGTAACCGGTGGGCTATCGTTGCTGTAGTTCACCTGACACGGTACGCCGAAACCGCTGCTCTTCCTACGGCTACCGCTCAGGGTGTCGCATCTTTCATCCTCTATCGGTTTGTGTTGCGTCACGGCCCTCCTCGCGAGCTCCTCAGTGACTGGGGCCGTGTATTTCTATCCGACGTAATCCAAGCACTTCTCCGTCAGTGCTATATAGTACAGCGGATGAGTACTGCTTACCACCCTCAGACGAATGGCCTGACTGAGCGGTTTAATCGGACCCTGGGTGACATGCTCGCGACGCATGTGGCATCTGACCAAACGAACTGGGACCTGGTTCTTCCGTTTGCGACCTACGCGTACAACATCGCTACCCAAGTCACCATCAGCTTTTCTCCATTCTTCTTTCTATACGGACGTCAACTATCGCACACAATTGGCACTTTGTTGCCATACGCACCAGATGCATCTGAGTGCACGACCGTGTCCGAAGCCACCCGTCACGCCGAAGAATGCCGCCAACTAG